>NW_026897692.1:0-111707 GCF_033153095.1 Gastrolobium bilobum | reverse complement strand
TTTTGCGTGCCATAATTTCTTTTTTTTTTCTTTTTTTTCAAAATGTGTGAGTCCCACAAAATGTTGTGTGTAGAAAAGTTTATTGTGTCATGTTAAATGACATTAAGAATTAATTATATCAGATTGGAAGTATTTGCAGTCTGGTTTGTCATTCGTAGCGGGTTTCACTCGAAAGCAAATAAGGACAAGGGTTTAGCTCATTCTTTTTCAGAAACCCCCAAACATAGCTCATTTTTTTCTAGTCACAATTAAGGTGGGACAGGGGGTGGGCCTAAGAGAACTGAAAGAAAACGTGAGTTTGCGTTTATCATGATCGAGGATGAGGATTTGGTGAGATTTGGAGGTGTATAAAAAGAGGAAGAGTGAAAAACTAGTTTGTGAGTGTAGTGTGTGGTATGTCCTTTTCGAGTAGTAATAGAAACTATAGTAATCCCGCTTGTCTCCATCATTCATAGTTGTTCTTCTTTTTATTACAATCAATCCCTTTCTTTCTAAATCTGCATGTGTCTCATTGCCACAATTTTTTCCTTTATCTACTTTTATTTATTGACCACTTTCTTTTTTTAGTTTTCTGTTCTCTTCTTCCTTCTTTTGGGTTTTTTCAGATCGTTGGCTTTCGATCATGCTCTGCTCCCGAGCCTCATCGAAGATTGCTTTTCCTTTCTTTATTTTTTTATCTTAGGACCATTTTGTTTCACGTGAAAGATGTTGTTTTTTTGGAGCATTGTTATTCATTAGTTGCATTGTAACTCAATTGCTGCATCTGTGTGGTCTTTATTTCGGTGCTTTCCCTGCTAACCTAACCATTGCTTTTGTTTACCGTAAATGGCCATTTCCTGTCACTGTTTCATTCAATGAAAGTGATAACCTTAACTTCATCCTTCAATGACTTTTATTATTATTTTTATTTTGTTCTATTATCCATTCAGAACCAATGACATGTATTGATATGGTTCTTTTATTCTCTATATGTCATTCCCATTCTCAACTGTTGATAGACACTCTTTCATTCTCTGGAATCTAACCATAAATGTTTGCTTGTTTTGTTGTTGTTCAAGATAAGAAGAGCTTTGTAGCGAAGATGTTTCAGTGCATGATCCCGTGTGCCAAGCCAACCGTCGTTGATGGGGATGAAGATGCCCGTGGGAATGGCACGCCGAACACAAAAGAAGCCGTCAAGGGTCTGACTTCGCAGGTCCTTAATACCCTCTCTCTCTCTCTCTCTCTCTCTCTCTCTTCATATACAAACATTGCTTTTTTCAGCTTCTTTTTCCATCTTGCTTAAAACAAACAAAATCAAACCCAGTGGGGTCCACACTTGGAATCTTTAACCTCCACGTAGACCTACATATAGCCTACACACACACACACTCATATGATGTTTTTTTATATAAAATATACATCATACGGATGCCTTGTTATCTAGGCGGGGATTGTTTTGGTTTAGGATGACGTAACTCTGTGTGTGTTGTGTTTTGTCCACTTTTTTGTGTACAAGGATGGTCCACTTCCTCTCACGGATTGGATTGGTCCATTTATTGGTTTATTTATATGCATGAGGTGGTTCTGTGGTTCTGACCTGACGTGACCATCATGATCAACCAATCAAGCCGGTCCTAATCCCTTTGTTCTTTCTATAGTTATAAATTAGGGAACCAACTTGTCAAGTGGGTTGTTACTACTCTTCTCTTTTTAGCCACTTATAATTGCACATGAGATTATTCACTTACCATCATTATCCTATTTTTCAAAAGTTTTCTATTATGTGTCGATGCAAATTATATGATTTAGTATGGCAGGAAAGTATATAGTTGGTGTGGCCAGGTATGGATTGCATTTATGGCAGAAGCATGTTTATATTTATAAGCAACTATTTGTTTTTACACCATTATTCCATTATCCACGAGCCTCTTTATTTTGCTTCCTTTATATTTGCTTATTAGTTTACCTTCTTCTTCATGCTCTTCCTTCTTCCTTATGATGCCTCTCCTAACTATTTCGAACCAAATGTTTCTAAATTGTGTGAAAAATTGGACAAGTAATATTTGGATAGATATTACTGGAGATTTCTACAAATAGAAAATGCTTTCCATTGGGGGTACATAGTTGATAGTAGGATATATACATATATAGACTTTCACGTTCAAGGATGTTGTTGTCATCCACTTGCATGTATTCTCTACCAAGTACATTCTCCACTAGCCCAGCTTTAAAGGTATTGTATGATGCTTTGAAAATGACCCAAGCCTGAAACCTTAAGACTCCATGGTATGTATTAATTGTATGGTACATGATTAAAACTTTTAAATGCATTGATGCTAATTTGAATTTTTATTCTGCATATGCAGATTAAGGATCTGGCGCTGAAGCTTTCAGGGAAGAAAATCAAAGGTGGCACCTCCGAGAGCATCAAGTATGACACCGTTTCTGAAGGGGGGGTTCCACACGGCTACATTGGTGGTGGAAGCGCAAGTTCAACCCCTGCTTTGGACTACACAAACCCCAATCAATCCCCAATTGGTAACACCACCCCTGGAGGGCGTCAACCTCAACCACCAGCTGGTAGTGTAGCGTTGGTGGACATGACTGGATCCAACGAGTGGATAGCACAGATGGAGCCAGGTGTTCACATCACCGTTGTGTCTCTTCCTACTGGGGGCAATGATCTCAAAAGGATTCGCTTCTGGTATGTATAATATGTCCCAAGTTTTGAAAATATATGTAGTACCTTAGAGACCTTCATATATATATATATATATATATATATATATATATATATATATATATATATATATATATATATATATGAATTTTAGTTGTTGAAAAAAAAATTAATTATCATGTAATAATAAAGACTTACAATACTTGGCATTTAAATTTGAAGCCGAGACATGTTTGATAAGCGAGCCCAGAGGTGGTGGGCTGAGAATTACGACAGGATCAGGGAGCTTCTTAATATCCAGACTTTAAATCAACGTGTTTTCATCACTCCTGCAAGGTCTGATGATAATGAGGTAATCTACAACTTTTACACACATATGATGTTGTTAAGAGTTAAGACTCTATTTCATCGACCTTGTTATTTTTCATGATACTTCAATTCATGTTTATCACTATATCGTGAGAAGAGGTTGACATAAATAAGAGCTCTCTATTGGATTCTCGAGATTCATTCATGTACATTACTATTGCCTTTGAACAGAACTCGGGGGAATCTGAACAAGATATCCCAATGGCTTCAATGCTGAACACGGATTCGACTCCGGGGAATTTCCATGCACCCGCTGGGAATATGGGGTATTTCCATGGTGGGATATCAAGGGCTAACAACCCTACTGACAATGACATGGATGCTGAATGGGTTGAGCAGGACGATCCTGGAGTGTTAATCACTGTGAAGAGGTCAGCTAATGGGACCAGGCAAATTCGCCGTATCAAATTCAGGTAATATAAAATGCATATCAAAAACATGTTCCTTATTGTTTTTTCCTTCACAATTAGATGGTCGTAGGAGCATGTTCTTTGGTGAAATTAGGAAATGGTAAAATCCTAGATTGCATGTAACATGTTGCCAAATTTCATTTAAAAATTTATTTAGAAGATTAGTGGGTTTTGATTTGACTCTTTGTTAACTCTGTCTGCAGCCGGGAAATTTTTGATGCAGATGCAGCCAAGGATTGGTGGCTGCGCAACAGGGTTCGAGTTCATGCTCAGTATATGTGAAGCCTTGTTGCTGTGAAGAAAAGTGGATGTTCTAAACTGCTGGAATTTTCAACTTTTCTTTCCTAGACATTGTTATCTTCTTCTTGTTGTTGTTCACTCCAGTATATGGAGTGTAGTCTTGGTGATGGTCTCTTAATATGTTATAGTTGGTACTGTTTCGTAAGTTTAAGTTTGTGGTGTCTCTATTTACTCCAATTATTGTGGGGTATATTGCTGTTGATTTATCTTTGGTTGAACATTTGGTAAGTTTGGTTATTTAAGACCAACTTGCTCTTTTATAATATATATTTTCCTTGTGTGGTTTATCAGCGCAAGCTTGTGAAAACCCTATATGTTGATGCTTATGTATATGCCGAGTGCTGAGAGTATTCTTGGCTGGTTATAATACCAAGAAGAGGATACGAAATACGATTTAATAAAAGTTCAATGATAAAACACTAGTTTTAACATGAACACCTATGCTATGCTTGAAATTGTAGCATTAATGTTCTTCATGAGTGGAACTGAAGAAAAATGAATTGAAACAAGTAGACTTCTTCTTCCTGGTTCCTTAGAAGACTGCCGCAACATCTACCTTATCACTCACTCGCCTACCTTCTTCTTCTTTCATCTACCTTATCACTTGCTCGCCTATCTTCTTCTCCTTCTTCTCCTTCTCCTCCTTCTTGTTCTCCTCCTCCTTCTCCTCCTCCTCCTCTTCTTCTTCTTCTTCTTCTTCTTCTTCCTTAGAAGACTGCCGCAACATCTACCTTATGACTCACTTGCCCTTGAAGCTCCATAAAATATTTTTACATGTGGAGGGTAATTAAGCTCGAAAACTCCATCAACAAATGGATATACGTATTGCCTTCCTGGTTCTTAGAAAACTGTCGCAACATCTACCTTATCACTCACTCGCCCTTCAAGCTCCATCAGAGTTTAACTTGATCCACCTCATGAATATAGGCATCTCCTACTACGTGTCCTTTTTCTGGTCTTGCAATATCTGCAATGTTCATTTTTTTAGAAACAAAAAGATTTATTTTCTTCGGGTGGGTATAGTTTGCTAAAGGTTTGATCTATATCCAAGGAAGACGTTGGTTCAAACCCTACCTGACCGATGTGAGAATTTTGTTGATGAGTGATATATAATTCCTTTTGAAAATCCTCAAAAGAGGATTAATATGAGAACTTTATTGATGAATGATACGTAATCTTTTCCCTAAATCCTTAGAGATCCTTCTTAAAACTTAAAAAAATATATTTCTGTTATCAAAAAATAAATAAATTATATATATATATTTCAGACATAATAAACATTATAAAAAATATTACTTCGTTTAACTCGTGATATCACTGCAGTCCTGTTTGCATAAAATATTTAAAAAAATTAAAAGATTATATATACATATTAAAACTGTGTACTCTATGAGAAAAATATAGGCTTTTTGACCCTTTTACCCTTAATTAATTAATTAATAACCATTTTGCCCCTCATTCAAAACTATCTATTAATTTGTCCCTCTTTAATCGATTAAGTTGAAGATTTAATCGATTAAATGGTCAAAACTGACAAAAATGGTTGACTTGAAGATTTAATCGATTAAATCTTCAACTTAATCGATTAAATCTCCAAAAAGAAACGAAAATTAAATAAATAAGCTTTGCTTTATGGTTTCAATCATTTGATTATGTTGGATTGTCAATATAGATATAGTCCGAAAACAAAGGCCCACTTGCTTTTATTACTTGGTGAAGGCAAATTTGTGAAGGAAAATACGCAGCAGACGCCTTTTCTTTTCTTTTTTTTAACCCTTTTTAACTATTAACTCTTGGATGCTGCAATTGCCAATTGATTAGGGGCAAGCTTGCAAAGTCAACACACTTGCTAATGCTAAATGCAATGACAAGACAACATTAAATGGAATTATAAAATTAAAGCTCATCCATAAACTCCTGTCTGAAAGCATGATAAAAATTGGAGGGGAGAAAAAAAAATCTTTCGTTCCTATCTCAAGTGACAAGACAACACTTGCTAACTTTTTGGAGATTTAATCGATTAAGTTGAAGATTTAATCGATTAAATCTTCAAGTCAACCATTTTTGTCAGTTTTGACCATTTAATCGATTAAATCTTCAACTTAATCGATTAAAGAGGGGCAGATTGATAGATAGTTTTGAATGAGAGACAAAATGATTATTAATTAATTAATGAAGGGTAAAAGGGTCAAAAAGCCGAAAAACATATCCTTTTTAAAATGTCATGATTTGAATAGTCTTATTTTTTTTCACGTGTTTCTTTTTTAATGTTACAAGAGAAAGGCATAAAAATAACTATAATAAAACCTGTCAATTATTCATATAAAATTTAAAAAACTTAATTTAGTGTCCCAAATTCGATTTGAATAGATAAAAAGGTGGCACTGTACTTTTTTTGGAAATATTCCATTCGGTTCATTGCTTCGCAACTAATCCGATTCGATTTGAATAGATAAAAAGGTGGCACTGTACTTTAAACAAAGCACAACGATCAATTAACAAAATCACAACAATAATAATACGATAGATCAAGATACGTATGCATAATCTGTTTTCCGAATTATGCCCTAGTAGTGTACGTGACGATTATTTAACATTACAAACTAAAAAACAGATTAGTTGTATAAAATTAAAATAAAAAATAACACACACGGATTAGTTGAGAAAACCTCTAAAAGAGCTTAATAAATGATTTGATAATATATTTGAATTTCTCATCCATCGAGATATAAAAATCTCCTTGATTCTGATCATATGACTACTACAAAAGGTATCAAATATGAAAATGAATTCTCTCATATGTTTTATTTAACATGATCACATCATATGGAAGAATCCTAATCATATAGAGTTGAATCAACAGTTATAATTTTATAACTAACTATTTCAATATTTTTTCTCTCTCTTCCCTTATCACCATTAATGATTCACTCCCATCAAATATATTATACTACTTCTTTTAAGGGTTAAAAAGTAAATTAATTAATTGTATGCTCAAATTTATAGCAAACTCTCATGCAAAGAGACCTTCGCTCTGCAAAAACCTAAAATCAAATTCATAAACATATCTATTTGAATGAATCCCAATTCAAGACAAAGTCTAATCGTTACATCTTCGTGTAGGTCGAAATTTACCTAATAAGGAGTTTTCTTATCTTAGAATCGTTATAGTTACTGTGATTCACTGAATCATAAATTTAATTAATGTAAGAGAAAAAGCCAAACATATTTGTTATGGTGTGAATAGATTCTAAAATATGTGGGTCAAACTTACTTGACATAGAAGTTTGCAACCCTAAAATAAAGGTAGGGTCTTCGTTTACCAAGGCCCATGTGAATTAATGAAGAAGATAAGTCAATCATATTCGTTATGATGTAAATTAATTCTATCTATCACAAATCAAACTTTTGAATCATACAAAATCTAAAAGATACATACCCTGATAAAGAATTTTTTTTTTACCTTAAGCCCATTATAGTTTTTGTTGGCGTTCAACAATTCCCATATTTATTAATAAAAAAACAAGTGAAACATGTTCGTTATACATGGTATAAATTAATTCTAAATGTGAGGGTCATAATTTACCCGAAAAACAATTTCATCAGCTTAGTCATTATAGTTATGGTTGTTGTTCATCGAGATCCATATTTATTAATCAAGAGAAAAGCCAAACATATTTGTTATTGAGTAAATTGTGTCTAACCTATAATTGAACTTTTGAAGCATTCAAAATAAAAAAACAAACACATGCACCTAACAAGAAATTCATCTCCCTTTGGAATATTATAGTTATGGTCGTCATTCAACAAGTCTCAAGTTTATCAATGAGGAAAACAAGTCAAATATGATCATAATGATTTGAGTTAATTCTAAACATAGGGCTGAAACTGGACAAAAAATTTCTCTACCTGGATTGTTATTGTTATGACCGTTATTCATCAAGTCTCACATTTATTAATCAAGAAAACAAGATAATTAAACATGTTTGTTATGGTACCATAATTGAAACTTTTGAAGCGTCCAAAATAGAAAACTAACATACCCGACCAAGAATTTCTTTATCGCAACATCGTTATAATTTGTGTCATTATTTAGCGAGTTCAACATTTATTAATCAGGAAGAAAAGATAAACATGCTCGTTATGTTGTGAATACATTATGAATATGCATGTCATGACATACCAAACGAAAAAATTTATTTCAAAACGTGTGGGTCAGGAGTTACACGACAAATACCTTGACAAAAAATTTCTCTACCTAAGAATCATTATAATCACAGTATCGTTCAATGGGTCTCACAATTGTTAATCAAGAAAATAAATGAAATACGTTCGTTGCGGTATGAATTAATTCCAAATATGCAGGACAAAACTTACTTGACAAAGAATTTTTCTACCTCTGGATGCTATTGTTACAATCACCATTGACCAATTCTCACATTTTTTAATAAAAACAAGACATGTTTCTTATGGTGTTAATTGGTACTAATTGTCGTAATCGAACTTTCCTAGTATCCAAAATTTAAAACAAACATACCCGACCTAGAATTTCTTTATCACATTTAAAACAAACATACCCGACCTGAATTTCTTTATCACAAGACCATTATAATTTGTGTCATTATTTAGCGAGTTCCACATTTATTAATCAGGAAGAAAGGATAAACATGTTCGTTCTGTTGTAAATACATTATGAATATGCATGACGGGACATATCAAAAAAAAATTATTTCAAAATGTGTGGGTTAGGAGTTACACAATAAAGAATTATCTTGTAATTGGTACTAATAAAAACAAGTCAGACTTGTTTGTTATGGTTTTAATTGGTACTAATTGTCGTAATCGAACTTTCTTAGTATCCAAAATCAAAAACAAATATACCCGACCTAGAATTTCTTTATCATAAGACCATTATAATATATGTCATTATCTAGCGAGTTCCACAGTTATTAATCAGAACGAAAAGCTAAACATGTTTGTTATGTTGTGAATACACTATGAATATGTATGATGGGACTTACCAAACAAAAAATATTATTTCGAAACATGTGGTTCGAAAGTTACACGACAAAGAATTTCTTTACCTTTGTCTTTAAAGTTATGTCGTTACTCATTGGATCCCAAGTTTATTAATGAATAGAAACATGTTGAGGAAGAAGTGTTAAAGAAGAAGTTTAATGGTGAAAAAAATGTTGAAACAATCATTTGAGTCACCTTTGTATCATGTTTAAATTTAGGTCATGAAAAAGTGTTGAACTCTTGTGTTTTTAAGGCTTGGAATAGATATTTGATAGTAGACTATTGGTTGTTTGATTGTGTACTTTAAGACCAAGTGATAGCTTGATGATGGATTAAGCATTGGATCAAGAAGAGGGTAAGTTCATAAAATTGAGTCCTTGGTATATTGATTGTTAATAATCATGTATTTGATTATGTTCAAGCATTGAATTGATGTTTTGTATGTGATTTATGTGTATAATTGTATTGTCGTCCTTTGAATAGGTGACTTTGGTATTTGAGAGGATTTTGAGGAGATTGCTAGGGCTTGAAGAAAGCTTGGCAAGGAAGAAATCTCCAAGAGGTAAACTTTTGAATTTTTTAGGTTAATCCATCTTGTTGTTCCACTATGTTCCTATAGAAGTAATGGTTATTGAATGGATGAAAGAGTGGTGTGTTAGTAATTTGGCCTGACTGCATTCATATAGAGGATATTGTATCATGGGTGGAAGGACCGATGGACAAGCACTAAGGGCTAGATTGTGTGTTAGTGGTAGAATGACTGATATGCAATTGAAGCTTATGTGATGATTTTATTATTGTATGTTCTTTGGCCATTAATTTGAACTATATGGACTTCCATACTGGCACTCACTTTGAATGTTGACTCATTATGGTGATCTGAGTATACTAGGTGCACAACTTATGCTTTGGGAGTTCCATATTGGCACTCACTTTGGGTGTTGACTCATTGGGGTGACCTGAGTGTACTGAGTACACAACTTTAATCATTGTTGTTAAATTATGAACAATGCCACCGGATACCTTTCCAATTTATCAGAGTTTTGTGCCCTTAAGATCATAATTTGTTTTTTCGGATACCTTTCCAATAGCATTTCTTCTAATAATTTCTTAAAAATTTGTTCCTCTATATAATTTGCTTTATTGTATCCCTGGATTCAGGTCTCTGTACATACTTACCTGAAAAATGTTATGCTTGGATCTAATTTTGAAAACATGTTATCAAGGTTTTGAATTTAGCAGTTTGTACTTCCAAAGTCTATGTACTACAGCAATAGAAAACAACCTCACTTGAGTGAAGGCGATATCTTTGAGGAGCACTTGGGCTGTAACTTAAATGATTTAGAGTGTTCATCATTCTCATGCAATTTGCTTGTCATCTTCATTGTAAAAATTTTCTGAGATGAAAATGAAAACTCATGTGTAGAACCTGCTCCTGCGTTATCAATCCCAATGAACATTTTACTTACAAGCTGAGCAATTTAGTTTGTTAATTGAACTTCCTGCATTCTTAGCCCTACCTCACCCACTGCCAAAATATGTAGTGTTGATGTGATCAATATTTTACAATCTAATATGATGTTTATAACATATATTATTTATTTTGAATTACCATTACATCTCAAAGACATAGATATTCATTTCCTATATCTACTTTGAATGAAAAGACATGTTAAATCCATTTTGTCTAGACTGTTCAATCACAGTCATATAATCCAGTCAAAATGGTTTTTCTTTCTCAGTTCTACTTGTCTGTCTTGGATGTGTACCATAATCTCGTGTGATTTTTCTTGGTAAAGCTAAATGAAAATCTATTGAGATATGTGATTTTGAAGAGATTATACTGAGCCAGCATTAAGGCTTTTCAATGGTACGTACTGGGTGAGATTTGCATATCCTGGCGAAGTTTGTATTCTTTGTATGGTTTCTTCTGACCATACAATATTACAATATGCTCCCGGAGGATTACTTATCTGAAATGACATTGGAGAATGAAGAATGACAGAAAACAGTAAAAGGAAGAGCAGAATAGTTTTACACTGTTCAATCACTACTGTTTAATCACTAGTTTCACCTGATCTTGAAGACTAACACTGCAAAGCAACTTGGTTCATGTTGTACCTGATAGGGTTTTTGATGTTGTATCAATGAATTGCTGATAAAATAGAATATCAGAAGAATATGAAGGCAACGCCTGTTATGGAATCTTGAAGCATATTCACTTTGTTAATAGTGCAACAGGATCTTAATAGCTGTATTTGTTCATGAGTAGTATGCTGTATAGGAATTTTTAAGTGTACTTTGACCTTAATTTAAACTTTGTTCATAGTCATGTACAATTCTGATGTGTAACTTACCAAGCAATGGATTATATTCCAGTGATTCAATTAATATGAAGCACTTCGGGTGTTCATTTCTTTCTTCAGATATTTCACCTTGATTCCTCATCTAATTTCAAGTATTCATGATGCGATGGTGTATTTGTACATGTGTGAAACAAACAAGTGCGGGCTACATTATTGGATAATTTCATAAGTGACAATAATCTTAATTGTAATATTTAATTAATGGCAAGAGTTTTACAGATAACAAATACATAAAATAGATGTAAAATTACATTCACATGACCAATGAATGGATGCAACATTAATTCAATATAGCAGATACACATATATGCCAAATGGCCCTGATGCATGGTTATGTTTCGGATCCTGTGTATCTGTATCAGATAACAATGCAAGTTGTTTCTTTCAATCCATGGTTTCCTCTTCCTTTGCTTCAGATCAACCCCAAAACATGCTTTCTCACCATAAAAATAAACAACCTTGGCAAACTTGACAGCATGCCTGTCAAGTAATCACTTTATCAGCTGCACTTTGAACATGGCTGTTGTCATATAAGACTGTCAAATAAAAACAATAACATATCAAACATGTGCTGGTTTCGATGTTCAAACAACAACAAATATGAAGTCTTTTTACACTATGAACAAGTGTAAGTAGAACTAATATATTGAGAAACACAATATTGATCAACATTAATTAAAAAGAACATACCTGTTGGCACCTCTTGTTGGTACCCACTTACCATACAATATCAGTCTATAAGCATGATCCCACTCCATAATTACAATACTGCAGTGCCTGTCCTCATGACTCCAAAGCTTCTATGTATATCCACTTAGCCAGACTTCCAAAAACTTACCATACATATCATTGTTGGTACAACACAAGCAATGACAATGTTAATAGTGCATATCCTAATCCTTTTAACATGAAGACAATAAAACAGTAATGGGTAGCCATATGGCATACATGACAATGGATGCACATCCAAAAAATAAACAAAAGCCATTGTCAGGTTTGCCATTTGTCTCCACATTTTCAACTTGTTTAGGACTAACACCATGGTATTTACACTATCAGGTATCTAGACTAGACCACTTCAAAAATTACCATAAACAGTATGGCTATATACACAAACACTTCAAAAATTACCACTGCGGAGAAGAAAAGACGATCAGAGTAGCGGACAAAGCACACTTGGTACCAAATTATGGCTTCTTTCGCCGTCGTGCAGAGTGATAATATGAGTTTGGCTGCTTCTATCACGCACTCTTGGCAGTTTTTTGGGTTGATGTCTTCTGTACAAAGGAAGAGACCATGGACAGTGTCAAGAGTGTTTTTGCTAGCTACTGTGGCGTTGTAGGATCTGGCATTGCTAGTGGCATTGGAGGAGAGCCAATCTAGTAGTGTTTTGATGTTGGAACGGTAATAGCTAAGGGCAGCAAAAGTGGTGTTACTTGTGCAGTTACAGTAAGCTTTGGGACCTTGATGGATAGCAGCTTGGATGATGGGAGAGGCAGGGCAAAGAACAGAGAAGGAAAACAAAAGTAGAAGGAACAAATGGAAGGAACCCATGCTTGGAAAGGGGAACCAGTAGCTCAGACAACGTGCAAACAAAGCATAACGATGTGGGTTTGTAGAATATATCTTCTTTCTTTATAATATTTAGGGTTAGTGTTAGAACGGACGGTGACTAGTCATTACAATGTAATTATCATGCTGTTCTATCAACTGGTATTTGATCACCACTTGAAAATGGTATACAGAAATAGAAACTCAAAATAATATACTGGAGACAATTTTGCATTCTTTTAATAAGAATTTTATCTTGAACAATCTCATCCAATACAAAGTGCAAGTGAAAATATGCACAATTAAATTTGATACCATCTAATCCAAATTCAAGGGAGGTGAAAGCTCAAGGCAAGAGTAAAAGAAATGATACCACACACAAGGGAATCTGGAATTCTCGGAATTGCTGCTGGGTAAACGTTGCATTTTCTCCACAAGCTTCACATTGCATAGACCTTCCTCTAATTTTGATCTGTGCAATAAAAAACAAGAGGGGAAGGGTTAAAGAAGATATTTCTGGAAATCAAACCACAATAAGATACTAAGTTGTTCAACGATGCTTACCTTTGGGTACTCTAAACCACACAAAGGACGAGTTTGTTAATTTCGAACATGGAGAATCACATCTTCCGGTCGCCGTTTCCAGATTTCCTCTTCAACCCACACAAGGAAGATAAGCTTATGGAGACTTACACTCACGGGCGCTGCTATCTCTATCTTTCTTCGCCTCCTTCTTCACGCTTTACATGAGGGTATTATGGTATTATTTCGATTCCACTTTTTCCATTTAGCTGGGTAACCAGAAAAAACCATAGCCTGCTTTCTATGACCAGATGAATAATGCTATGCAAATCTATTAGATAGGGAACTTAAGAAAAACGGTGAACCAAACATGGGTGTCTTAGTTTGCCACTTTTATTTGCATAGACAAGTTGTAGGAAACCTTGAACCAAACAGCACCAATGCATAAACATAAAACCCATCTCATCTTTGGTCGTTTTCATAGGTCCGTCGCTTCTTTCTACCCACAGCTTGGAGCCTGTTTCTCTTCTTCACAAAGGCATCTAAGTGAAATGCTACTTTGAGGCAGAACCATTTGCATGCTTCAACTTTTACTCAAAGGGACCCATATACTTTAATGATTTATTTTTGAGATCCCCATTTGCTTTTTGTTCAGTCTAGATCCTTCCTTTGCTTCCTTTGCTCTGCTACTTTGTGCCACCATTGCTGCCCCAAAAAATCAACGTTTTTTTCTCTTCTTCTCAGCGCAGGTTATACCCTTATCAAGTATCTCTTCCTCTCTCTGTGTGTTTTCTTATTTATTTATTTATATTTATTTTTCCTTAATTCATTTTAAGTCTTGTGACCATGAAACCTAAACTTTATTTGTTGGTATCTGTTTGTTTGGGACTCTTTTCACTAACGCATGTTTAATTTTTCTCAAATGCTATACAAATGCAATCAAAGCTGTTATAAGTTCATGATGTTAATGTCTATGTCATTCTAAGGCTTGCATTTATTGCTATAATTACTCAAACTCATTATCTATGAATTTTGATACCCCTGAACATCTTTATTTATTTGCTTACTAGGTAACTGAGATATGTTAGATTAGTAAAAAGGTATCTTTGATATTTATAAGCCATGTGGTTTTTGGATAACGTTCTGAAATTCAGTTTTAACTCAGGTTTTCAACTTTTATTTTTAATTTAATATGTGGTATGTGGTTTGGGATGATGTGGATTTCACTAAAACTTGCACATTGCCTTGAAGGGTAGAATTTGACTCATGCATTTCAATTACCAATATAAGTTAGTCAAGAATAATTTGATTTCTATATGTAATTGACCAATTTAGATTATGAATGCACAAAATAGTATAAAATAAATTTTTTTAAGATTGATCTTTATTAAATCTCATGTAATAAAGAACAACATCATATGGTATACTCTCCTTGCTTCCAAAAATTCTGAATATATATAACAATAATACACAGTGATGAAGTTATTGGTATTAGTTATGTAATTGTATAAATAAGCCAAGTCATTGTTGCCTGATGTACGAGGAAATATCTAAACTACTGCTTTTTAATCTCTGTTTTTGTTTGTCCAGCTTCCATGTTGAGTTATAATTGATGACGTTATTGTTATATATAAAATATAAATGGGAAATATTTTTCTCATTTCGTTGGAGATAGCTATCTCATGCTATACACCCATCGAATTTTGTGCCAGCTTTTTCCATTTCTTTTTCCTTTATTTTAAAGTGTGGACCCCACATATTTATCTTTCACACATGAAAGAACTATCTCAAGCAACATGAGATTAATAACTCCCAATATAAATTATGCTTTAGGTGTGTGTAATTAAAAGGGGCAATCAAGTGCAAGAAAGGTATTTATAATTTTCACCAGTACGTTCTCTGTTCGTAATAGCTTGAGAGCCCAAGCCCCTCATTTTTATAGTAAGAAAAGTAATAAAAACTATATACCAACACAAAAGAATGATGTCATCATTGTTAATTTTGCCTTTGACCTTCATGTACTGCCATGGAACTAACAGGATCGTTTTGTTAATTTGATGCAGTATTTTTTTAGCCGAAATTACTAAGTTGTTGTGAAGATGTCTTCCACTGAACCCTAAAGAACACCATCATCACAAGATGTATCTTCTCAAAATTCATCCCAACCCCATTATAGGGGAAAAGTTGATCCAAGTTGAGCTCATTGTAAAAGAATTATGGAGCAAGGGAAAGCTGTTAATATGTGTCTCTATTGTAATAAGATTATTAGGGGAGGTGGGATAAAACAGTTGGAGTTTCATTTGGCTGAAGAAAAGGGGCAAGTTGAACCATGTAAACTGAGATTCATGCTCAGATGAAACAAAATATTGATGAGAATACAAATGAATTTGAGAATAATAGATGATCAAGTGCTCATATGAATTTGAGAATAATAAATGATCAAGTGCTCAGGTTAACAGAAGCTGGGGAGTACTACTTGCAGTATTTGAGAATAATAGATTATCAAGTGCAAGAAATTACAAATTCATCAAGAAAATCACCTCTAATTCATCTGAAAAGGGGAAGAATACCAATTCCTTAGGCTCTTATTTTATCGCAAGAAGAATCCTAGAGCTCAACCGACCATAAAAAGTGTGTTGCAAAGCAAAGAAGTGATTCAGAAAGCTCACCTTGCTATATCAAAATGGATAGTTTATGCGCGTCTTCCATTTAATGCAGCCAACTCACCTTATGTTCAGGAAATGTTTGATGTTGTATGTAGCTTAGGTGCAGGATTTAAAGCTCCAACATACCACATGCTACGTGATTTGCTAAATAGCCAAGTTGATGACGTGAAGAAACTTCTTTAGAGCTATAGAGCTATTTGGAAGCACATTGGATGCACTACTATGGCAGATGGGTGGACTTATCACAAGCATTCTCATTAATTTTTTGGTTTATTGCCCAAAAGGAACATTTTTTGTGAAATCTGTTGACGCTTCTCATGCATCCAAAATTGCAGAAGTATTATGCCAACTTTTTTAAGAAATAGTTCTGTTTGTTGAGCCAGAAAATATTGTTCAAAGTATGACTGATAATGCTGCTAACTATGTTGCTGCTGGGAGGTTATTAGAGGCCGAGTTTCGTAAGATATTTTGGCTCCTTGTGCTGCCCATTGTGTTATCTAATGTTCCAGGACATTGGCAAGTTAGATGAAGTGATTGAAACGATGGAACATGCTGCAAAACTCACCAAATATGTTTCTAACCATTGTTACCTATTGTATTTGATGAGAAAATTTACAGGTGGGAAAGAAATACTTCGTCCAGCTCCAACCCATTTTGCCACAAATTTCATTATTTTGCAAAGTATAATGGCTCAAAAAGATGCATTAAGAGAAAGGGTAACATTAAGAGATTGGACAAGTTCAGCTTATTGCAAAGATGTTAAGGCAAAAAGATTTGTGGAACAAGTGTTAGACTCTAAATTTTAGAAACAATATGTTGATATTGTAAAACTTACTGAGCCACTTGTACGTGTATTACGTATTGTTGATAGTGAAGATAAGCCATGAGTTTCCTTTTACAGGCCATAATTAAAGCTAGAGAGGAGATGGATAGGAGGTTAGATACTCGTTGGGATTCTTAGCTTCGTAAAATCTGCATGCTGCAGGTTATTGGTTAAATTCAGAATGTCATTTCAATGTAGATGAATTTAAAAAATATGAATTCACAAAATTTGACCTTTTGGATGTCATTAAGAGGTATTTTTATGGGGATTATGAGTTGCAATCTAAATTTACAAATGAGATGAGGATTTCAAAGATCCTCAATCTAATTTTGGAAGGCAATTAACTTCACGCGAACGAAATACAATGATGGCATGTAAAATTATTAACTTGTTATAGTTGAAAAATTTATTAGTATGAATTTGTGAATACTAATTTTATTACATTCCAGATAAATGGTGGGAATGTTATGGATTTGGTGCACCGAACTTGAGAAAATTAGCAATTCATATCCTAAGCCAAACTTGTAGTGCCTCAGGCTGTGAGCGAAATTGGAGTATATTTGAGCATATTCATTCAAAAAAGAGAAACCATAAAAAGCTTAATGATCTTGTCTATGTTTGTTGCAACTTGAATCTGCAAACAAGGTATTATTATGTTCATTCATTGTTTACATTCTTTTATTATATTATATGAATCACATAGATTTCCTACTTTTTTTTACTTATCAGGAAATCTGATTTGTCTACGATGGGAACTTGATTTGATCATTACATTTGATTAGACTCTGCTATATATTGGACATACAACTCTGCTATGGTTTCTGAATAATGGATATACTAGTTTCTATTCTTATACTGGATTTGAAAATTGGATTCTACTTTCAATTTCGTAATTAATGGTAGAATCCTGTAAATTGAATATTTGTAATGATGATATATATAAATAGTTGCAAGTATTTTTGTGATGATGAAAATTCAAAAATTTAGGGATCAAACGAAGTGTCAAAATTATAACCCAATTGATTTGGCAATGTTTAAGGAACATTCTGGTTGAATTTTGGAGATGTCACCAGCATTATTAAGTAATGAAGAAGATGAAGTTTTACGACAAAACATAGACTTGGATGTCGTTCCACCAGTTGCAAATGATATTGGTATGCTTTTGTACAACATAATAATTAGAATTTTGTTGTTCAATTTGATTTTGATCACTTAATATTTATTAGTGACTTACATAAAAATTTAATTGTCATAGATCAACAAAATTTGGATAAGGATGATGATAATAAGGTAGATGCACACAGCATGGAAATCACAGACCAAAATGCAAGCAATGTTGGTCAAGATTTAGATGAGTTTGCTGGAGAAAGAGCCCGTGAGTAACACAACTTTGGCACCATGGGCATAGTGAAAGCATATATTTTCATTTATTTGTGCTTATTTTGTGCAATTTACTGATTAATTATGAACTTGTAATAGTGTGATAGGATAATTTTTACCTTTTTATCTCTTTTAGATATGGAGAATATTTAAAATTTATATGTTTATATTTATATATATCGGGGTTAACCGGTTTAACCAGAGTCCGACCAGTAACCCAGTACCCTGACCGGATCGATGTCTGGATCGAGTTTAATAACACTGCTTTTGAAGCATACAAAATAAAAAATGTACATGCCTCACATAAAATTTCTCTATTGTAGGACCATTATAATTTATGTCATCGTTTAGCGGGTTCTGTATTTCTTAAACATACTCGTTAAAGGTGTTTTTGGGATTTACACGACAAAGAATTTCTTTACCTTGGTTGTTATAGTTATGCCATTGTTCATTGGTTTCTATATTTTTTTAATGAATAGAAAAGTCAAACATTTCTAACTGTTATAATTAAACTTTTGAAATCCAAAATTTGGAGAGAGAAAATACCTGGAAAAACAATTTCTATACTTTTGGATCGTTGTAATTATAATATTGTTCAAAGGATCTCGTTTTTGTTAATCAAGAAAACAAGTAAAACATGTTCATTGCGATCTAAATTAATAATTCTAAAGATGCAGGCAAAACTTACAAGAATTTTGCTACATTTGGCCAAATCCCCATGTTTGTTAATAAAAACAAGCCAAATATTTTTTTTTATGGTTTTAATCATCGCAATCAAACTTCCCTAGTATTCAAAATATAAAGCAACACATCCGGCAAAGAATTTTTCTTGTCATACAGTGTAATCAGGAATACAAATTAAACATGTTAATTATGTTGATCAATTCCCCGTGCAAGTCAGGACTTGCCGAATAAAACATTTGTTATGGCTTGAATTGATTCTAACCACCATAATTGAAATTTCTTTTCTTTTTTTGAAATTCTTCCAAGAGTATTTCCCAAGCCAAGAACTAATCCCCTCAAAACAGAGAAATCACGCGATTGTGGCTCCCAACAAAACCTTTTCTATACACACGACCAGGGATCGAACCCTGTTAACGTGCTTAAAAGATCCAACTATCTACCAACTGTGCTAAGCTTTGTTGATACCAAAATTGAAATTTCGAATCAGGCATGGCAGACAGGCATGATTTATGAT
The DNA here is from genome assembly GCF_033153095.1 of Gastrolobium bilobum. NCBI lineage: Eukaryota > Viridiplantae > Streptophyta > Magnoliopsida > Fabales > Fabaceae > Gastrolobium > Gastrolobium bilobum. The sequence continues at coordinate 92,441 of NW_026897692.1, read as the reverse complement.
CACCTCGACCTAATAAATGCGAGCGTACCATAACACAACCTGTTATAATTCCACCACAAGTAGTGGAAAACTTTATTTATAAGCTGGCATTTATATATAGTAAAAAGCATCAGCACAACGATGAGTCCCACAACACAAAAATACGTAACGATTACCAAATACCACAGGCAAAATCCTAGTTTAGCAGTTTAGATATTCGCCAAAGTCATCAGATGAAAGTCCCAAACCCACATAATATTTGATTATTTATACTAGAACATAAACAATATTGAGCATTATAGAATCTCCACGTGAACACATACTTCTCATCCGGCCACTTTTCTTGGGAAAGTTCTTCCAGTCGGAATCTGTTGTGCTGTCCTGAGCATGTAGTTTCCAGATTCAGAAATCCAATTGACTCCAGCCTTCATTGGAGGAGGACGGGCTTGTCCCATCGATTGTCTTCGAGTACCAACAGACATATTGGCCAACCTCTCGGCTGTTTCTGAAACCCCACGTCCAGTCCTCCCCTTATTTAGAGAAGCTGTCAACAACCAACATAACTTTGTCATTAACAAAGAACCACAAGACCTCTTTTATATGTTTGTATCTTCATTTAAGCAAGAAAAACAAGAGAACACTTTTCCTCCTGTCAAAGACCCTCTATTAAAGAATACCACCAACTTTTAAGTGATAATCTATAATTTCATTCTTGGAATTCTTCCAAGAAAGGCCAACTATAAAAGAATATCAGATACAATAATTAAATAAAAATATTAGACTGAAAATCTTACTTGGGCTGTCCTTTCCTGGCTGTCGATATTTTGATTGTTTAATAGTCTTTATTGATTTTTCGTTCTTAATTCCATTCTTCAGAAGAATCAGAAAGAAATTGTTAGTATGACATGGAGGGAAATCAGGAAAGAACCAGCTCAGACAAACAACATATCAGTCCAGCAAAGCATTAAGTGAGAATTAATCCACTATTGTGCAAAAGAGGATTTCAAATTAAAATTGGATTTTGATTTTGTCAACGTCATGAGGTAAAAAGAAAGCGTGTGTGAACAGAGAGAGCTTGTCAGTAAGATATGGCAAGCTCAAGAGAATGTAGAGAGAACAACTAACCAGATTTACCATATCCAGCTTCCGTTGCACCCCTGTAACATTAATAATTGGATTAGAACCTTAAATTGCACATTAAATATGAAACTGAGTATGCCAATAAACAAAAAAGACCTATTAATTGTACATACAGCACAATGGGAAAAATCTCATTTGCATTGATCACTGTGTTTCCATCAATCATATATAATAATGGATAATTTCATGCTTAAACATTAAAAGATATTTTTTACCAAATTGATTAGTATAATTGAACTAATGTAGCCAAAGTAACCAAAGGTTGAACTAATGTAGCCAAAGTAACCAAAGGTGTGTCTAAGGCACAGAGGCCAAGCACCAGAAGCTATGAGAACCATGGCGCCTTAGGAACCTTTCTGTTTAGGCTAGGCATGCCTCTATCATCTTAATAGATGAGAGAGAGAGAGAGAAAAAAAAACAAAAAACTTTAGAAGCCCAGCCATTAACTTGCTAGCTGTGAAGCTAACTGGGGCAAAATAGTCAAAATGTTAAAAACAATAACTGACTCTTAGCAGTAAGCCAGCTTAATGTTTTGTAAATTGAACATCATAATTTTTACTTATACCATGAATGTTATGCTTGAGTAGTTAATTTAAATGAAAAATCAATGCAAAATAGAAAATTATTTTACTATTTTCTTTTCCTAATTATATCGTCTTTCTTCAGTAACACGTGCACTTTTTGGCATCTTGTGCTTTGACTACCTTGAGCTCTAAACATAAAAAAAACAATAAAAGAATGCATGCATTCATGGAACTAATCAATAAATATGTAAGACCAGTTAAATCACCTGAAACCAAAGGAGGATGTAGTTTTGGGGAAGAAAAATTATTTGTGAGCTTTGAATTAGGCAAAGCACCAGAATATCTCTTGACCCCTTGCTGATCCAGTGCTCCCCTGGCTCCAGCTGAGAAAAGGGCGACAATTAAGATCCTGTACAAATGTACAACAAGCATATCCGCAGCTAACAAAATATATAAATATAACAAACCAGGTGGAGTTCTTGCTACTGCTCTGGTTCGAAGGGATGGAGGAATGTAAAAGCAACTCTACACCAAATAAAAAATGGTCTGAATAAAACAGCTTACAAAGTAAAAACATGATATACTTCCTTCAACAAAAGATAAAAAAAAAAAATATGAACCTGGAAAAAAGGATGTTGAAGGGCCTCTGAAGCTGTTGGCCTCTTGCATGGATCCCATGAACAAAGTGACTGCATTAATAGCAAACAAGAAAAAAAGGAAAAGTGCATTACACACTATTAGTTGATAAGTGGTTCACAGAGCTAAGCAGCCAAGCAATGTACAAAAAACTACTTACAGTGATAAGGTTGATTGCATCATCACTTGCAGCTGGGATCAATACAGAAAGATGTACACCAGCAAGCTGCAGAATTCAAGTAACAGGCATACAGCGTTACAATACTAATATCACCTCACACAATCGCACTTAGCACATTTATTACAGAATCGAATAGCGTCATAAAATCTAATCACAAGGCCCAAATTAAGGGAATCTAACCTGTGGAAACTGATAGTTGATTTCCCTTGCAAGTTTGAGCCCATCAGCCCATGATTCAGTGGTTGGATTACCAATCACACCACATATTTTGTAGATCTCATCCGCTTCACTGCATGTGACACAATGGAGGAATATATTTATTTCCAACATCCAGTTACTAAACACAATTGCTTTAGAGCAGGATTCCACTTTAAAGCATAAAAAACTCATAACAATTTGCAACCACATTATTTTTGTAAAAAAGAAAGTGCGGTCAAATAAGTGGACGACTGATATCTTCTTTATTACAACCTATGAAGCACCACTACTCCCTAAATTTTTTTCCAACGTATCGGATACGCCTATCGAAAATGTATCGGAAACGTATTGTATCGTATCGACATCTCGTGTCGAGAACGTATCGAAAACACCGTGTCGGAATCTGTGCTTCATAGATTACAAGAGTCCCAGGTGATAATAGTTTGTTTCCCTGCTGAAGATCTATATGCTCTTTCTCAGTTTAAAAAAAAAAACCAACACTTGGGGGAGGGAGGGGGGGAGGAGAGAGGCCAATACCTGGCACCAGGAAAAAGAGGACGGAGAGTGAGCAGCTCAGCCATTATAGCACCCATTGCCCACATGTCTAGAAGAAAAATAGAATTAAGAAATAAAATAGTAGTATAACACTCATCACTGCAAACAACATATTCGTGAAGATCATAAATGACATCATTATTCCACGGCACTTACCAACTTTAGAGCTATACAGATACGACTGAAGCAGCACTTCAGGAGCACGATACCTAGCAAAGGCCAACATACATGTTATTACATAGCCCTAATACACAGAACATGATACATCTATAGCCAGTTGAACGCACGTACCATCGTGTGGAGACATACTCAGTGTAGGGTGGTTGTGAACTGATCTCTCGGGCTAGGCCAAAATCAGCAATTTTGATGATATCCTTGGTAACCAGCAAGTTTTCTACAAAAAGCAGCATGCCACATTGTGTCAAAACAGCAAAACTTTTAGCAGCAGAGTAATAAAGATATAAACAACAGACCAGGCTCTCAGTCAGTAATCTTCTCACAACAGGAAGTTCAATTTATTAGCAACTTAGCAAGCCAAAACTACAAATCATGCTACACATAATGTAAATGATATCTTTCCCATTTCATCAAAATAGACACTCTACCAAGACTGCAGATTAAATCATGAATAAGTACCAGGCTTTAGGTCACGATGGAAGTATCCACGCTGGTGCATGTATGCGAGACCTTGGAAAACTTGAAAACACCAATTTCTAACTTCACCTTCAGAAAACAGTTTTTCCCTGTCTTTCATTAGTTGGTACAGGTTGCATTCCTGCATCACCCAAAACAGACAATGCAATTAGTATGTTAGATTTTGTATCAGCTTATTCAACCTTCCTATACCAAAAAGTTCAGCCACCCACCATGTACTCAAAAACAAAGTACAGAATGTCACTTTCTCGAATAACTTCCTTCAGCTTCACAATATTTGGGTGGTTCATTTTTCGTAATGACTGCCAACAAGGGATATTAAAGAATAATTATGAACAAAAGAATCTAACAATATACAACATATAAGGCTTCAGAAAGATCAGCAAGATGTGACACCTTGACCTCTCTAAGGTTTACACACTCCTCCCAAGAATAATATTTTTTCTTCATTTTCTTGATCGCAACCTGCAATTTTATGACTTATTAGGAAAAAATCTGACTTCAAATAGAGAACCTTCATCATTCCAGTTACAGACACTTACAACTTCGCCAGTTTGCTTATTAATAGCTCTCCAGACACTCCCAAAAGTTCCATCACCAACTTCCTTAATTAACTTGTACCTGTATTTGCAGGGGGGAAATATTGGAAAAATTCAACAGTTTTTTTTTTGTGGGAGAGAGGGGGGCGAATAGTAACTTATGCAAAAGAAAAAAATATATAAATATTCACCTTTCCATTGTTGCCGTGGAACACAAAGTAGCACTTTCTTTATTCAAAAAATGTAAACAAAAACACAAAAGATAGATGGCATTTATCTCTTGTAGATGATTCTCAAAGGTGTATAAAATATTAACAGATGCCTGCTGGTTCAGCAAAATCCACCATCAATTTTCTGTCATGGGAAAAGACAGCATAGACGCAGAAACTTTCTGATGGAAGGGCTGCACAGCCTTATTCATTAATAGATCCACAGCTTTGTAATGGTTGCAGGACAGGGGAGGTAGAAATGAACAAGAACCAGAGATCATACTGACACTTCTCAAGTCCAACCAAAACTATTGATCAAAGCAATAGCATTAATCTGTAGCTAAAATCACTATGACCCAAGACTTCAGGACTAGAATGATATCTACTTCATCTAATCTAATAGGATTTGATTCAGAACCTTCAGGTAACTGATGTATTGCCGGCAACAATACCCATAAAGAGCAACAAGGAGACGATTGCCAATAACTACAATCCGCACTGATCCAATGCAAATGCTTCACTCAAAGATACAGGCAGAATCCAATATTCAGTCAACAATGTATATACTTCAGCCCTGTAGAAGAAAACATAGGCTGAATTAAAATTTAGCAAATTGGAACAGATGATTATGTTATAGAGGTTCTCCACTATAGATATCTTACCCCAGAAGAGGATTTACCAGAAATTTTAACTGAATGTTGGGTCAGCAATGCACTGTCAAAGGAACACTTATTAAGAAACTACTTTGGGATTAATGTTTTGCAAAGAAGGATAATAAAAAGCGCTTACTTGTACAAGTGCACTAAAGATGCAGCACCTGTATCAGAAGAAACTAGCATCACGTACCCTGTGCTGATCATTAATGGGGAACGGAACACTAAGTGCAATTAACAAAGGAAACCAGAAGAAAATCTCCAAGGATGAAAAACCGCCAATCAAGAACTTTTTGGAATGTAAAAGACCGATACTTGTGGCAATTTGTCCAGAAACAAGCTCCCTCCATGTCTCAAAATATAAATCACGACCCTTTAGATTTAAATCCAGACCAATCTGGAACAACAACAAAAAAACAGAGCTTGGTTAGATCAATAATCCCGTAATGCATATTTTCAATTTGTCTCCCATATTAAACATGAACAATAAAATAAAAATCTCAACAAAGACCGCAACGACATGAAATGAGAGAACTTGTAGTTGTGGCTTCAGATGCTATAAAAAACACAAATTAAAAGTCTGACCAAGCAAAATTGATTGCAATTGCACTTGTACCAAATGTAACTAACAATTAAAATCCCAAAACCCGGTGCAAAGTTTGAAGATTTCCGGGGATTATCAGAACCTAGTGTATCAACTAAAACATAAATTCCCCAACGTAAAAAAGCCTACGAGCTCTATGAATTACATGAAATTAAATTAAGATGGTACGTCATCAGATAAAATTTCAAATTCCCTCTAACAGAAGCATTCGGCCTACATTTAACACACACACAGATATATATATATATATATATATATATATGTATGTATGTATATAATCAATGAGTCTATATATACTCCAGAAGACAGAACATAACATAAATTAGTCACAACAACAATGCACATGAAAACTACAGAACACAGCAAAATCCTATCTCAGTGAAAGTCCAAACCCTAAATAACGCCAGAGCATAAAATAAATATCACAAACCTCAAAACAAACCCTGAAAAGACATCATAAAAACCAAATTCAACGACGGCAGCGTAGGAGCATCAATTGAACGTAGGCCATTCATCGATTGTCAACCGCAAAAAAAAATCTCAAAAAAATAAAAATGGAGAAATCCTAAATGAAACGCGGAAACAATCACGGAGTTAAAGCAGAGGAGATAGCGAAAACAAATCGGAAGGATCCAAAGGAGATCGGATCAGATCTGAAACGCGAAGATAAACAAAGGGCGCAACATAGAAAGAGAAAGAGGAGGGAGAGAGAGAGAGAGAGATATATAGGGAGAGGGAGAGGAAGAGGGACCTGAAGAGCAAGCAGCATAGCCACCGTCTCAAAGGACGGGAAGGGGTGGAATCCAGAGCTTCTTCGTATTCGATACCCTTCTTTTTCTCTCTCACGCTTTCTCTCTCTTCTCTGTCTGCTTAGCTTCGCTTCGTGCCAACCAAGAAATAGAAATTACAAATTAGAAAGTGCGTGTCCCTCGCCTCGCCTCACCTCACCTAATTTATGCTATGCGTTCCCTTTAGGCCTTCTTTGGTCACCTCACCACCGCCTTCTCTCTTTCTTGCCTTCCACTCTAACTCTATTTCTTAACTTTTCCTCTATTTATTTTTTTGGTTATACCTCCCTACCTTTCCCTTCTCCGTTTCGTTACACCTTAGTTAAAATCGAAATTTTATAAAACATAAAACAATTATAAAAACATTTAAAATTTTGATAAAATTATTTTGATTAAAAAAACCCTAAAATTATAAGAGCATATATTTAAATCAAAATTTTAATTATCATATATACACGCTTCTCATCTCTCAACCCCCCCCCCCCCTTATTTCATTCCATGTCACTTTCATTTTTTTTCTTTTCCTTTGTTTTAGAATTTCCTATATTATTATTACAAGTAGAGGTGTTCGCGGTTTGGATTAGATCAGTTTTGAAGCATCCGATCCAATTCCTTCGGTTTGGTCATTACATCATCCAATCGGTTTGAATTTTTTTTTAAATCCGATCCAATTTTTTTCGGTTTGAATTGGATCGGTTTTCGATTTTTTGAAAAGTTAAAAAAATAGAACTTATAAGAATTATTTTTAGAAAAATGAGTAGTATTATTTGTCATGGATCTTTTGTATTGGTAGTAGCAGAAAATTTTGACAATACCATAATAATAAGTCTTCCAAAATCACTAATAAAAAAAATTATTGATCGATGTTCTAATAAAAAAAGTAATGAATTCTTTTACAGAAATCACTGTTTTACTACTTATAAATTATAATGGCTGCAAAAGTGGCCACTATGAACACTGGCCAAAACACAGCTTCTACAAAAAACTTAACTATGTATACTAGATTAACGAAAGTAATCCAGAAATTCCATAACATAGTAAACTTAAAACATAAAACTGAATTCTTCTTACCCATACATAGATCATTGGCATGAATACTACATTAAAAAAAAAATTGGTAGAAAATAAGTTTGGATCGGTTTTCAACATCCAAACCGAAAACCAATCCAATCCAGTAAATATTTACGGGTTTTTTCGGTTTTCGGTTTTTCGGTTTTTGGTTTTTCGGTTCGGTTTTTGCGGTTTGGATCGGTTTAACCCCTAATTACAAGGGTTAGTTTTTTATGCAATAAGGCTAATACGATGTTGTTTTGGGACAGAAATTATGGTGTCTTTGTAATTTTAATTTATTTCGAGGTTATAATAGTCTTTATATTTATAATTTTTTAAAATTTCAATATCAAAACAACGTCGTTTTGAAAATAAATGCGGATAACTTCCCTTATTATAATATACAAACTTATATACACATCATTTTGATTACATGAATCATGTGAATTCGCCTCTTATCTTCTTCTACGTGGCTAGGTCAAGAATTACGAGACTAACACATATAATATAAGGGATTAGTGACTGTCCTTTACAAGGACATAGATAAATTAGATCGGGTGGATAATGCAGTTAGATTATATGGATATTTGAAATGAAGCCTTAATACTAATACATCTATAATATAAGGGATTAGTGACTGTTGTTTACAAGAATATAAAAGTATGTTATTTTAATTAAAATTATAATTTTATGATAAGAGAGAGAATTACACAATAAAAATTATAATATAAAAAAGTGAGAATTTTTTAATTTAAATATTAAATTAAAACAATCATTTTAACTAAAATGATTTTCTTTTAAAAGGATAAATATTTTTCGCATAATTTAAAATATTATATAATACGTGAGAGATTATTATTAATTTGACAAGATTTGGAAAAAAAAAATATCATATGTCATGATTTCTAAATTTTATTTTTATTTTTATTTTGAAATGTTACAGTTTAAATTCGGTACTAGATTCAGCATAACATTTTTGGTCAGTGGTCACATAATAAAAGAATGTGAGTTTACGTAACAAAACGTTTATAACATAGGTTATGGTGTGACAAGACGTCTTATACCAGACTCGACAATGAAAATTTTATCATTAAATTTTCGATAAGTATTTAGCTTTATTTTTGAAAAACAAAAAAATTGAACACTGTGATAGAAAATCTCATTCATGATAATACTATAGATATAATATGTAATTTCTCGTTTTAAGATTTAAGTTTGACAAAGATTTTGAGTTATAGTAAATAATTAATAATTTTAAGTATGAACGTAAGATCTTGATTTATGATTTATTTAATTTTTTGGTACATTAATTTGTGATTTGTTTCTTTATGTTGAGATGATTATGTCAAGGACTGTGAGATGTTTATTTATAGGGAAATATTATGGTGATACGGGACGCATGAGGTACACGTTTGAAAAGTATTAGCTATATGTCATTTATCAAATATTGTTCTAGAGGGAGACAGCTTGATTCCATGATGAATAGAAGCTTGCAAGAATAACTAAGGAAATATGATAAAAGTCATCCTGATTCATTGCCTTTATCATGGCTTTTGATTTTGAATGTATCAAATGATCACAGCATCATACCCCTATAATTCTGTTCAGATGGCATCTAATCATGATATTGATTTTATGAGTTTTTTAATATTGCATTTAATTTATTGGTTCTTCATTTTTGTTGTTGGTACATATGAAAAAATTACAGCAAATATATTTATACTAGGATATGAAATTGAATCCTGAAATAAAAAAATAAAATAAAATTCAGGATACAAACAGAATTTTAGTGAAAATAAGTATTTGCAATAACGGCAGAGCTATTAAAACCTTAATTTATTTGTAATTATTTTTACAATCATATGTAAAAGGTTTTGATATAATCTTACATGAACTTAAATATAAATAAAAAAGTGTATTTCAAAATATTAAAATCTGAAAAAATTAATATTTGATTTGATCTATTGCCAAGTGTAAAATTTGTTTGTATTACCGAATAATTATATTCTATCAAATCACAGTGAAATTTTGATTATCACGTTAGTTATCCAAAATTTTACAGTATAAAATTACAGTATGATAATAAATTAAAAATGATATGCATATACGTTATTTATTTAAATAAAAGGCAGCTCATATTTTTATTTTTATTTTGACATAATCTAGAAGTATCTTCATTCAACCTTCTCTGGTCATCTTATCCTCGGGGTACGGCCCCGTAGGTTAGCCTCTCATTTGAACAGCGGGTTCATTAAACTTCGCTTCCGGATGAAGAACGAGACTAATCTCTCATTCGAGGAAGAAAATACATACTCTGAAAGTAAATAATAAATAAATAAATATCTGAATGATAATAAATATTTTCTGAAAGTAAAAATGCTTAGTTGCTATAATGGTTTATATTTTTAATGGTGTAAAATATTTTCTAAAATAATAAATAGATTTTAAATTAGTTGCAAGAATGATAAATTTTTCTGATAATAAATATACCCATTCCCTTACTAGCAAAAAAAATAAAATAAATCTTCATGAAATGAATGAGTTTTCATTTGTTTTAAAAATAACAGGCATGATTATTCAAAGACCAGTTTGGATAAGCATGATGGCCGACCAAATCACCGAACCATAAATAGATGAAAGTTTTTTTTTTTTTTTTCTCCTTAGTGACATAAGACAATACGACACGTGAAGGTCATTATAAAGTGGAATTGTCATTTGTGTATGCATTTTGTTATAACTTTTAATAATTATTATGGTAATGTTGGCCCAATTAGGCAGACCATATAATTTAAGAAGAATGTTTGAATTCTTTGTTATTTTATTCTTTTAAATAATGTTACAGAAATGATTTGATCTCGGTATACTGAATTGGATTTGAAATTAAACAATGTATAATTGGAATTAAACCTTTCGATTCAAATTACCTTATTTCATGTTTATGTTAAAACTAAAATTCTGATTCTGGATCTAATATAAGTAATTGAGAAATAATTAGTTTTATGATATTTTAATTCTTAGCTGGGATAGTATATACTTCATGACTCAATTGAAAAAAAAATAACACAAATGGCACATATGGTTTATTCAGTCGGCATTAAATCTATTGAGATTTGGAATCTTTTGTGATAAATAATACACTGGAAATTCCTATTTAAAATTATCCAAAAAAATTATATTTCTTTTATTTCATGAAGGTTCACTTATTTTGATTTTTATGCAATTACAATTTAAAGTACTGAAAAATATTAAAAAAAAAATTATTATTTATTTTGTATATAGACCGTAATTACTTCTTTGAGAATAGTTGGCCCTGGTTTATCCAACAAACTTCAACTCTTTGAGTGGGGTAATGTGACTAATTCTGAGTTAGGATTTAGTCACAGTTAAAATTCGTTTGCCTTTTCCAAAGATGTGTTCTTACATATTTTAAAAAGAATTTTATTAATCTCATGTTAAAGGAGATTATAAGTTATCTCGTGTCATAGAGACAAACTTGTGGGCTCAACCACCTGAAAAAACAAGAAAGAAAAGAAAAGAAAAAAATGACACAATTATCGAATGATGTGTAGGAGAGATAACATATCTATAACATGAAAATAGTTTTTTCCTTTTAAAAACCATTATATGAATATATTTTGAACAACTATTGTCTATTATCTCTCACAATTATAATTACGGACATTGATTATATCATCAACAACAACCTCTAACCTAAACTAATTCGACATACTTAATATAATAATATCTTTGGACATTATTGGTGGCAACAGTTATGGTACAAATATGCATGTCTGCATCCTTCGTTGCTAATCATATTATTGATAGTAACCTCTATTATGGAAAATAATAACGATGAGGATTGCCCCCTCTTACTAGGATTAATTAATTGTTATTCTTCAAAACATATTTCATCATATTAGGGATCATATCTAACTGAGTGATATAATCGAATTATTATACAATATCATCTAAATATTCTTTCTTTTTTTTTAATACAAGGACAAGAATTGCATCGTCTTATAAAAGGTAAGTTATTTTAATTATGCAAATCACATCTTATCATATTAGGGACCTTTTTTTGATTTTGTAAATATTACATCTTAATTATTCTATGGACGTAATATTTTTATATTTCATTTTTTTTTTTACTTGTTTTAAACATCAAGAATAAAATTATTAAACAACTACCGTGCAGCTCAGTTGGTAACTTGACACTGAGTTAGTGGAGTTGGATATGTGTTCGATTCCCGCTAAATGCATTCTTTGGGAGGGGGCTGAACCTTTAGCCATCACTGTTCCCTCGCACTCCAGATTAGTCTCATAGCCGGCTCAAAGAGTCGAAGCTCGTGGGGATACCGGAGGGAGCCAACTCGTCTCAAAGAGATAATTAGAGTTGGGTTACTCCAAAAAAAAAAATATTAAACAACTTAAACTATGGTAAATTTGAAACTATATTTAGAATCTCAAACATAATTATAGAAAATACTGCACGGATAATAATAAATATAAGACTTGTTAAATTTACATTCATACAAATTAATCATTCCCGTCTCTCTCTATATATAGTGTAACTTATAATCAACAATAACTTGAATTCCAATTTAAGCATATCTTTTTGCCCCACGTCCTCAGCCAGTAAAACTGTTATCCCACATAATTCATATATGGGTTTTATGTTTATCATTTAACATAATATAACTTCACTTTCCTACACACACATTAAAGATGTGGGGTCCACATATTTTTTTTCTCTTTCATCATTCCACTTTCTCTCTCCCTTTTGATGTGAGAGTTGGAAACAACACTTACATTATGTTACATAACACTAATAAAACCCTTCGTATATATGCAAACAAATAAAATTAAGTTCACGGACTTTAAGGGAACACAAACAAAATAAAATCGAAATATTTTACCGCATATACTAAATATAAAATTATTTAGATTTATTATACAATAATAAAAAATTACACAATCAAATAGTTACATATTCTTATCTGGCTTTTTGACTCTTTTGTCTTTCATTAAATAATTAATAACCATTCTGTCTCTTATCCATAACTATCTATCAATCTGTCCCTTTTTAATTGATTAATTTGAAGATTTAATCGATTAAAAGGTCAAAATAGACAAAAATGATTGACTTGAAGATTTAATCGATTAAATCTTCAAGTTAATCGATTAAACCTTTATATCAACTTGTCACAACAACCTAACATTCCTTTTAGAATTCGATGATTTCCAGGAGTATCATTGCTTTTCTTCCTTCTTCCCCTATAAATAGTGAATTTGAATTAATGTTTGATCTGATAAATGAACCTTCACTACAGGTTTCCTCCATCTGCTGCTACTGTTAGTTCGTCGCTTCTCTTGGGTATATGTGGCCTTCCAGACACCATTTTTAGGGTCAGCCCTTTCATCTTTCAAAACTTAAAATGTATATTTTTTGTCTGATTCTAAGTGATTCAGTGAGTGAGTTGCATCATTTTTTTTTTCTTTTTTTTGTAGGATGCTGTGGAAATGGCTTTGGGTGATTCTGAGTGTTACCACCTTGAAAATCCTAACGCAAGATTGACGTGTTTCTTTAACAAGGTATTTCTTTTTGCTCATAGTTCATTACATTACATCCAAACAAAACCAATTGATCATGTAAGACTAGTTGAAGCTGTGAATCCTTGTCCTTTTTTTTTTGTAATTGTTAAAGAAGCATACAGAAATCATTTAAGTGGAATATGCTCATGCGTTTTTGTTGTAAATCTGCTTCTGGATTTCTAAAAGGAATGTTTGGTTTTTGTGACAAGTTGATATGAAGATTTAATAGATTAACTTAATGATTTAATCGATTAAATCTTCAAGTCAATCATTTTTATCTATTTTGACCATTTAAACGATTAAATTTGTAAGTTAATCTATTAAAGAAGGACAAATTGATAGATGGTTCTGAGTAAGGGGCAAAATGATTATTAATTATTTAATGAAGGGCAAAAGGGTCAAAAAGCCATAATAAATTCATAATTAAGTTAAATTATATTGCAGTAATTGACGTTTATTATGAATAATGCTTTTGTTAAAACTCTGATAGTAACAATGAATAAAATTAAAATGTTAACAAATTATTTTTTCAAATCAATATTTGTCAAAAATATATTTCATTTTATTTGTTTGTTCAATTCTATGAAAAGTAATTTTCGTGTACCAAATATGTGTTAAGAGCATATTTCTTGTCTCTTTAATGTAGAATGTAGGTGTGACCAGAAACTTTAATAAGGATGAAGTTCGGTCAGGCAAGTGGTCACGGGCAACTGACAAGTTGGTGGTGAGGTTTGTGGGTTGATTGGCTGCTCAGGTTGGGTTGTAATTGACAATCAGTTTTCATCATATATATATATAGTATTCTATCTTATCCTATTAATTTTTGGTTCTCATCAATTTATATATTTTTCTGTCTTCACAAATTGAGAAACGATAATGGTATTTTTACCTTTTTTTTAAAAAAAAAATTATCAAATAAATGACAAGTTTATTGTATTTAGAATTTATTATAGAAGAGGATCATTTTGTGGTTAAGAATGGCAGGGAAATTGGAATATTCATTGGGTGGGTGCTGAATGGTGAGGCGTGAAGATATGCTTTAGGTGGCTCTTATGTGTAACACATTCGCATTGGCCATCATCACGCCGTCAGTGTCGATTTTTAAAACAAGTTAATAATTGATAAGATTAACTACTCATATAAATTCATATTATTTTATAATAATTTTGAACTTTAATTCTATTTAATTAAAATTTACTCTATAGAATCCTTTTCATTTAAATTTGAAAAACTTAGTATTTTTATTATTTATCAAATGAATTAGTCATCTTTATAATTACATATTATTTAATAATTATTCTTTAATGTTTACCAAACATAATAATTATTATTATTATTAAACGAAAAAAAGGATAGAATAAGAAAAAGTTAAACAAAAAAAATGTTTAATTTTAATTTTTTTTGTCAAAATCAGTATATATCAAAATTAGTTTTCATAAGAATTATATTTTAAAATTTAAAATTTTTAAGCACATTATATTTTAAATCTTACTACTTTACACGTAAAGGTTTAATTTTTAAAAATTTCCAAATAGTGTCGCAGAATTTTTTTTAAACTCTTTTAGGATTCTTTTTTCCTATATCACTAAGTGCACATTATATCAGTTAACATATAGTAAGAAGAGAGATGATACTACTTACAAAATTAAGACAGTGATGAAATAGAGGAAATCAGCAGGAGCAGTTAATAATTTTTCTCTATTAATTTCTTTCAACTTCAAGAAATTGGGTCACCCTAATGTGAATGATGCTCATACCTTTGCCGAAAATGAAAGCAATTCCGATTCAATCATCGATGGGCGAAGGATAATGATTCTTACTCATGATTTTAAATTTGAGTAATAATATATACAATACAAACAGATTTTCGCCTGACTCATTCATTATTTTTATAAACTATTTTTTTGGAAATATTTTAATAATAATAATTAAATGTAAGTTTAAACATCTTAAACAATTAAGATGTTATAATCATTTTACGTATTTATCCAACTATCATTAAAGTTTGAATGCAATCAAATCAGTTCTGTACAAATCTCGTATATTTATACGATTTTGTTAAAAGAACTATGACTTTTTGGAAAAAGTTAATAACCTTAAAATAATGTGACAAAGATATAACTCTTTGCCAATTTACCTAGTTCCTTTTGAGTTTTGTAATTTCTTATTTTTCACTTATTTTATTTTGGGAAAACTTCAAAAACCTCTTACAAATTTTCTCAAAATCACTTATTCCTCTTCGAAATTTTTAATCATTTATCCCCTACTTAAAATTTCTTTATCACTTACCCCCTAATTTGATTTTCCATATAAAATTTTGTTGACAGAGTTAAATTTTTTAAAAAATACCAAAATTATCCTTAATAGAAAAAATATATAATTTCCTCACAAACACAATTTTAGACGAACTCACGGAATGTTTTCTTTAAGGTAGCCTTGTTAGAATTAGTAATTATTAAAATTATTTCCTGCAAATACCTTTGCTATTAAACACCGCACTCATAATCGTTGGTGCCATTGTTCAAATAAAATGATTAAAAAGATATCATCTCAGCAAGTTTAGATCTTCCCTTTTCTATTATAAGCGTTTATGCTATTATATGACTAACAAATCTGACTTTATAAATTTATTCAAAGCTGGACTTTATTTTGCTTGCACAACAATTGAAAAGCTTTACGTTCTGTGTTTCATATATGCCTTACTTTTCTCTTAATCATATGATATTACCAAGCAAACATGCAGAAGTTGATATTTCGTTATTTTATGTCTCGTTGAGAGTAGAGGGAGGATTCAATCGTTGATTTACATTCATGTCTGTCTTACGTGAGTTTGTCTAAAAATGTGTTTGTGAGGAAATTATGTTTTTCTTTGTTCTATTAAGGGTAATTTTGGTACATTTTAAAAAATTCAACTCTGTTTACGAAACTTTGGATGGAAAATCAAATTAGGGGTAAGTGATAAAGAAATTTTAAGTAGGGGATAAATAATTAAAAAAATTGGAGATGGGGTTAAGTGATTTTGAAGAAACTTGTAGGTTTTTTTTTTGAAGTTTTTCTTTTATTTTTGTATTTTACATTTTTGAAAAAACAAATGAAACATAGATTTTATTCCACATAAAGGGCACAAAGCATAACTCTTTTCAATTTGGATATAAATAATTAGAATCTCAGTTTAACAGCAAGTAGATGGTAGTTTTCTAAAACACATAAAATATTTTGGGTATTCAATGTCAAGAATTTTTTTTAAATACGGTAGTACTATGACTTGATCTGCAAGTAGCTGAAACTTTAATCGTAGAGTGGATCTTACTGGAATGTATTTTCTATTATTATCCGACTTTTTCTAAAAAAAGAGGGAGAAATAGTTAT
The DNA here is from genome assembly GCF_033153095.1 of Gastrolobium bilobum. NCBI lineage: Eukaryota > Viridiplantae > Streptophyta > Magnoliopsida > Fabales > Fabaceae > Gastrolobium > Gastrolobium bilobum. The sequence goes on along the minus strand of NW_026897692.1, from coordinate 75,770 downwards.
AGTCAAATAGAATCCAAAAGCATCGTCAAATATGAGCTAACTCAACTCATGAAGCAAAGTAACTAACCAAGGAGCCTGGTGACTCCAAAATAACTTTAATGGCTGATTTTCAGAAAGTGTGGAAGCATTTCACCTGTCCATAAACGTGTGTGTGTGTGTTTTTTTTTTACATATTAACGAGTTTTAGAATGAAAAAACGAATGTTATTTACATACTTATTTTTTATATTATTTTTAAATAATTAAACGGGAAAAATATGTTTTGACACATACGAGGTGAGGTTTGTCAATTTTTTTCATTAACATTCCTTCCTAATTATTTTAATTTAAACGAACTTTTAAGAACACAATTAACATAATGGGCTTCAGCTACAGTACCTCTAGACCTACTTAATGTAATAGTCTGCCAAATATCTAGGTTTGGCCCTTGTACACGTGGGTCTGCTGTTGCCTGGGCTTGCTGCCTTATATTGGGCCACATCATTATATGGAAAGTTAAAGTTAAGAGTCCAAAACAATGATTCCCCTTTTAGCAAGTCAAGTGATTAATAAAGCAAGTAACAAAGAAAAAACTATAACTGCTTCCGTGTCAATGTATCATTAATTTGGAAATATAGCGGTGGTGTTATACTCTGCTTTCGTGCCACTAATATTACGATGACCCTTTATTTGTGAATAATTGGTCAACAGTAAGATGAAAATGATAATTATTCATTTATGTTATCTACTCCGTTTTTTCCTCACATGCCAAAAAACGAACATATAGTACTTTTCACTTCCTATATATTTTTTCTCTGCTTGTCCTTCCGATTACACTATCACCAAGTTATTGTTATATATCCTTTGGTTCAGGTGCAGGTGTCAGTATCTGCAGCAGCTTCGGAAGTTCACTACCATATAAAAGTAGTTAGTAGATAGAGAAGCTGTTAGAGTGTGTGTTAGTTTGTCATTTCAGTTTTGTTAATTAATTATTGCTGCCAAACCAACTAATCAAAGATGATGGTATTCAAAACAAACAGAAGAAATCCTTGATCAAACAATTTATAGTACAAATCTCTACGAAATATGAAACTAATTATTTGAAAGAAACGGAAAAGATCAGAGAGATAGATCAAGCTACACGAGGTGTAATTTTCATGACCCACCGGTGACGCTTCCATTAAAGATTTCAATGGTGTCGCCCTGACAAACATGGTGCCAGCGGAAAGACTTATCATCATCCATAACAATCTGCTTGTAAATGAAAAAGTAACCTTCTTGTGGAAGATGAAATTGAAGCCTCTGGTGCAACTTCTGCAACTCATTCCTTAACTCTCCCACATTGTCCGAAGCATTCACTTCCACCTGTATCTTCTTTGTCCCGCTCTTAGGCAACACCATCAGCTTCAACTTCTTTGACCCTCCTCCTCCGCAGCTTCCCCCACCGCCGCCGCCACCGGATGAAGCTGTGGGCCATGTTCTAAAACTCACGTCGATCTCGGTGTAATCCGAAATGTTGCAATCTCGCAACAACTGATGATCATGCAGTTCGGTATCTGTTCCATGCAAAAGCAACCTGTTGACTGGCTTGGCTTGCATGCGCTGAATCCTCTCCTTCAGCCTCAGGACGGTGTCGTTTAAGTCCACTTCATGAGAAATGTGCGATGTTGAGGAAGCTGTTGAGACGTTGATCAGGAGGTGAATCTTAGTGGGCGGAGAAAACTCCTCGGTCTTGACCTTGTCAGCGGCAGCGGCGGCGGCATCGTCTGGGGCTACAAGGACCTGAATGCGGGAGTTATGAAAGATTTCGCACTTCCAAATGTCCCCGTCGTCTGGGAGAACTTGGCCATTGAAGATGAGAGTTTGCTTGGAAACTGGAATGCCATGATACTTTTCCACCGTCTCTTTCATCTCCATTACAGTGTCGAAGAAGCCCACTTCAATGGAGAACGACTCCCCTCTTTGCACCTCAAAATTTACATCCATGTTGAATTGATGGAAGACTGAAATGACTACACTGTCTAAAGTTTAAACGAACTAGTTATTTACAAAGTCTACGTCAGTAACAGAATCTCGATATTCCCGATTTCTAACTGATTTTATTTTTATTTTGGAGATTCCGGAAAGTAAACAAATCACTATATTCTCTAACTCCCAAGTCGAAATGACTCGTTCAATTCCATAGAAATTCAAATCTTTGTTTGCTCATTTTTCAATGGTAAACAGGAAATAGAAATTGTTTACCTGTTTACTAATTTTCTATTATTGGTGGTTACTGTAGAGGTGAAAGTGGATTAGATTTCGTTGGACCAAGTATTATCTTGAATTTTTCCTGAATTTTTTTTTTTAATTTGGCCTTATTCAAGCTTGATTATATTTTTTTTAAAAATAACTACATGAATCTAACAAACACGTACATGATTATTCAAGCTTGATTATATTTTTTTAAAAAATAACTACATGAATCTAACAAACACGTACATGATGCTTGTAGTAAGTATAACCTCTCCCAAAAACCTTTTAATATATTCATATACACAATCTAATCTAACATGTTGAGATGTTGGTTTCTACTGCATAAGAAATAAAGTCAAATTTCTATTAAAATATAATCAAATATAATTAAGTTATAAATAATTGCAATTGATTAAATTTATATATTTTATTTTTCTTCAAGGTATACTCATTCTATTTTATTTTATTTAAAATAAATAGTATATAATATAGGTCGGCCTGTAGGCCTATAGGTCAGGCCTTGTGAAAGTGGCCCTACAGCCTTTTTATTAAACAAATTTTTTTCAAGACACAAGTCCGGTCTATTATATAAAATATATTATATCATGTCTGACCTGACGTAAGCCGAGCCGTAGGCCCTATACGTCGGCCCGACCCAATTTCACCAACAGTGCTCTTGCAATTGGTCATACTTACAGAGCAAGAGCTCTTTCAAACTCAACAAAATGCTTAAAGAATCGCACAAAAACAATGTTTGTGAAATATGCAAGTAGAGAATATCAAATGGAGAAAAAAAAAAAAGGTGATCAAAACTTTTTCGGAAAATTTGTACATGTAAAATTAGTACGATTGTTATAACACATGCATCCGTTCTCGGGTTTTTATCATACAAAAGCAGTTTTTCAAAAATATAAAAAAAATATTAAAATAATTAAAAAATAAATTTATTTTATCCAAATAATGTATTTAAATTCGCATTTAAGGGGTGCATTTAAAAACTGCGCATGAAATGAGGGAGCATTTAAGCATTGGATAAATTGGTATTTAACAAATAGAAATTAGTCACGATTATTTTGCCATTATAACTAACTTTCATTCCACATGCTGACTAGTTATGTATGATGTGAGTTCATGACTAATTTTACATGACTTAATAAAAATTAGACACAATTGTATAATCGACGTAATATAACCGCGGCTAATTTATCATAATTCCAAAAAGAGACACAAAGAACAAGAACAATTTCATTCATATATTTCTGTTATGCCCTTCTCAAAGTAAGGGACTAACTATATTAGTGAGTAACCCACACCTTAGGCCACGTTGCTTGCTACAGCAACTACACAATTAGGTAGTGAGGCCATGTTACTTGCTACAACAACTACACAATCAAGTATCATTATCTCGGGTTCACAATATTACACTGGTCCATCTACTTATTAGTACTGAAGTCTTTGACCCACGAAGGAGCTCCAGCTATTCTCCTCTGCTTGGACCTATCAGACACTAAGAAGGTTACGTAAGTTTACAAAAAAAAAAGGTTACGTAAAATCTTTTTTAATTCATTCCTTACGGGGCGCTTGATAGAGTAGTTATTTTTTTTATCAGGAATAAAATTTGTCAGGAACATGGTGAGAAAAATTTATTGTTGGATATGATAAGAAAAGATGTTTCGTTTGCCAAAATTTATTGCCGAGAAAGATAAGAAAAAGTGTGTTGGCTGTGGACAAATTTTTTTACCATATCTTGGATGACAATGTTTTATAAAAATATCATGTGGAAAATATGTTTCCCAGCAAAAAAAATTTGCCATCCAATGTTTTATAAAATTTTACTGCTTACTGTCATGAGAACGCTGATGTCCATTCCTTCTACACGTGGCTAACGAATTATGATGTGGTGTTAGTTTGTATTTAACTAGTTATGTTATATTATACTTTTGGAACTCTGTACGTGATGTTCATTTTCAATTTAATTAGTTATTTTACGATTTTTTTTTTTGAAAAAAAATTGATCTCCATACGTGAGATCATTCCCATTCTAATATTTACAATTGTGATAAGTTACACGAAAATCCAATGTTAATGAGGTATTAAAATATTAAAAATAAATAAATAAGAACCAAGACACACGGTTAAAAGTTGCATCACCTGTCCTATTCCAATTAGGAGCGATAACCGCGTATTAAAGGAAAAAAAAAAAACCATATTTATACTTAAGCTAACCCTCAGGGTTTGTGCTCTACGTTTACATAGGAATACCATGTATTTTATTTAAGGGAAAAAAGTTTCCGATGTTACTTTAGATAACTTTATCTAATGTTCATCAAAACGATGTCGTTTTGGGGTTGAAAAATTTAAAAATTAGAGTGATAAAGACTATTATAACCCTGAAATAAATTAAAATTACAAAAATACCATGATTTCCGTCCTAAAACGACGTCGTTTTGATGAACATTAGATCAAGTTATCTAAAGTAACATCAGAAAAAACAAACCCTTTTATTTAATATAATATAGTTTGTTCGGTCTTGGAGACAGATATGTCTAATCCAATAGATTAGTAAGTTTTTTTTGGATGTAGGTGCTCTCTCTAAGGTATTTATGAGTTAGATATCATTGAGTTTAACAGATCACTATCCACTAAAAGTAAAGAATAGCGTTCGCTAAATGGGTGGTGTAAGAGAGAATAATTATAATTGTAGGATTTATCTCCTATTTATAGAGTTTAACTGTGAGTATTATTGATTCTGGACTCTCTGTGTTTCTTCCGGCCCAAGTCCATATTTAATATTGTCGTATTAGGATTAATATCTTTGATGAATATCCTCATTTAATTATATCAGATTTATATCTGTATAGCCTCTTGTTAGACCTGATAGCAAATGAGCTTCATATATGAATCTATAATATAGTTATATAGAGAAATCATAATTATATAAAAATAAATTAATGATAATAATTTTATAATTACCTATTCTAATATTTTTTTTCTCTTTCTTGGTTACTATTTATATTTCACTATATGGTTATGATTTTTCAACATAACCATGTAATATTCAATCTACTTCTGTATATATATTTTAAGTCGATTTAATCTATGGGTAAGTTTTTGATGTAAAACCCATGGTTCAACATGCGCTTCAGAACTAGTTTCTAGGGCTTTGTTTGATTACTGTTTTTAAAAATAATTTTTTAATTTTCAGAACAAAAAACAAAAAAACTTGTTTGGTAAGACCTGTTTTGTAAAAAAAGTTTTAAAAACTGTAATTATTTTTTTTGTTTTTAGAATCAAATTTAGAGAACATGTCTGAGTTGTTTTTGTTTTTTATTTTAGTTTTTAACTTTAAAACAAAAAAAACACAAAAAATAACTGTTTCAATAATTATTCTACAAAATAATTTTAAGAAAAAAAAACCAAAACACAGGATTTTGATGAAAGCATAGCACTCCGAAAGTGATTTGCTAGCCATCTTTTACTGCTCTTTCCCGAACATACTACGAAACATCTTTTTCATCAAGTCAGCTGATGCTCGATGATAATTTTAGGTTTTTCAAAAAAAATTGATTTTTTTGTTGATGATAATTTTAGAAAAGTTTGCTAGCCATCTTTTCTTGCTCCTTCCTGGAACATACTACGAAACATCCATTTTATCGTGGGAGGGCGTTCCTCTTGATGCTCCCAAGTCTCAAAAAACTAAACGAAACGCACTTAATTTTTTTTATTAATTTAATTCTAGTTAAGGGTATGCAAAAACAAATAAAAATAATACAATTGATCTGGTTTTTAAAATATAATTCATTAATTGAATTGGTTTTTTCTCTCTCTATTCTTTTAGTTATTTATTTTCTGTCTTTTTACCTTTTATTTATTTATTTCTTTATTCTTTTATGCATTTTTCTCTCTTATTTATTTTTCTTTTTAATTTCTAGTATTATTTATATTTTTAAAACTTTAACTTTTTTATTTGGTTTTAGTTCAAAAACCAAGTCTAAACTTGTTTTTAAAAACTAATTCTGAGAAAATTCATAAGTAAGCCATTTTATTTTTCCAAAATATATTTATTATTTTTAATTTAGTTGAGGTCGACAAATAAAATCGAACCGCACTGAATTACACCCCCTTAATTTCAGGAAAGAGATGATAGGTAATTTTTTTTTTATTAATTATGTGATCTTAAAATTTTTTAATATAACTATTTATATAGTTAGTCAATTATGGTTGACTCGGGGTCATCGTTGACGTGTAGTAATGATATTTAGATCTGGCAGAGGCATCAATCAGCAATTCCGAGAGCAAAACCATTTCAAGCATCCTTTCATTTGTGCTATTTCTCAGATCTGAAAATGGTTGATGCGTTGCTTAATACAGTGATTGATAGCATAAAATCTTTGGCACAGGATCAGCTTGCAACGTTTTTGGGTGTTCATCAACATACCCGAAAGCTAACTGGACATCTCACTGCAATCCATGCTGTACTCCAAGATGCTGAGGAAATGAGAATGACAAGCCATGGCCATGCCGTTAAGGTTTGGCTGCAGAAGCTCACTGATGCTGCTCATGTTCTCGACGACATATTGGACCATTGTTCAATCCAGTCCAACAGACAAAATTCACACACAACGTGCTTAACCCCTTTCCATCCTAACAACGTTCTGTTTCGTTGGCATGTTGGTAAGAGGATGAAAGATATCACCCAAAGATTTCATGATATTGATGAAGAAAGGCGCTTGTTTGAATTTCGTGCTGGGAGAGTTGTGGGGACCCAAAGCCAACCTCAAGTTGAAGAATGGCGTCAAACTAGCTCTGCCTTCACTGAACCCAAATTATATGGAAGAGACAAAGACGCAGAGCAGATTGTGGAGTTTCTTCTCAGCCATACCACCAACAACACTGAAGGCCTCTCAATCTATCCCATTGTTGGTTTGGGTGGACTTGGAAAAACAACTCTTGTACAACAGGTCTTCAATGATGAAAGGGTAACCACACATTTTGACTTGAAAATATGGGTTTGTATTTCTGATGATTTCAGTATCAACAGAATTATGCTATCTATCATAGAATCTATCACCGGAAAAAACCCCAACCTCTTGACTTTAGAAGCACTGCAAAAAGAAGTTCGAGAACTGTTGCAGAGCAAAAGATATTTACTTGTTTTGGACGATGTGTGGAATGAAGACCAAGACAAATGGAACAAGTTGAAGGAGTATATGTTGCAGTGTGCAAGGGGAGCAAAAGGTGCTTCAATTTTGGTCACTACTCGACTTGAGAATGTTGCCAACATCGTGAGAACAGTCTCTGTTCATTACTTGTCATCTTTATCAGAGGATGACAATTGGTCATTGTTCCAACATCATGCATTTGGACCAGATAAGGAAGGGCCTGCAGAGCTTGTATCAATAGGCAAGGAAATTGCGAAAAAATGTGCCGGTTTGCCTCTTGCAGCCAAAGCACTGGGAGGCCTTTTGCATTTTAAAAGTCAGAAAAGTCAATGGCTTAGTGTAAAGGAGAAAATACCCCATGATAATATCATCATGGCTGTTTTGCAACTGAGCTACTTTAATTTGAAGTTATCATTGAGGAGATGCTTTTCTTTTTGTGCCATCTTCCCCAAAGATAAAAAAATCTCGAAGGAAGATCTAATTCATCTCTGGATGGCAAATGGATTTATTTCATCGAGAGGAAGTTTGGAGGTGGAGGATGTTGGTTATGAGGCGTGGAATGAATTGTACCAGAGATCATTTTTCCAAGATGTCCAGATTGATGCATTCAGTCAAATTACAAGTTTCAAGATGCATGATCTCGTTCATGATCTTGCCCAGTCTATTATGGGTGAGGAATGTGTGGTTTGTGAGCCTGCAATGTTGACCAAATTGTCAAGTAGAGTCCACCATATAAGTTGCTTAAAATCTGATGATGATAAGCATCCACGATTCAAGTTGAACATGGGTGCCTTCAAGAAATTTGAATCATTGCGGACTTTTCTTCAGTCTAAATATCCATCATCGCCAAATGCCTGGGTGTTGCCATCAGTCCATTCTCTCCGAGCATTATCTACAAGCTCTTCTCAACTCTCGGCACTCAAGAATTTAATACATTTAAGGTATTTGAACATTCATCGCAGTGCCATCTCAACGTTGCCTAATTCTATTTGCGAATTACAGAAATTGCAAATATTGAAACTGAAAAATTGCCGAAAGCTTTCTTGTTTGTCCAAAGACTTGACACGATTACAAGAACTCAGACATCTTGTGATTGAAGGCTGTGATTCATTAGTAGCGATGCCTCCCAATATGGGGAAGTTAAGCTGTCTGAGAACATTGAGCACTTTCATTGTGGGTTCGAAGGTAGGGTTTGGCTTAGATGAGTTACATGGCTTACAACTGGGAGGCGAGCTACATATCAGAGGTCTTGAGAATGTCTCCAATGAATGGGATGCTAAAGAAGCCATTTTGATTGATAAAAATGACCTAAATCACTTATCTTTGCAATGGGGTAGCAATAATGCTAATTCAGAGGGTACCATTAATGCTGAGCACGAGAGAGTACTTGAAGCCCTTCAGCCTCCCTCAAATCTCAAGAGTTTTAAGATGAGGGCATACATGGGGGCACAACTGCCCAGTTGGATGAGAAATACCTCATTTCTCGAAGGCTTGGTTGATGTTACACTCTTCGACTGCAACAACTGTCAGCGGCTTCCTCCATTTGGTAAATTCCCGCATTTAAAATCTCTTTACCTATATGGAATGAAAGATTTGAAATACATAGATGATGACTCGTACAATGTTGTGGAGGAGAAGGCTTTTCCATCCTTAAACATACTGAGTTTGTCGAATTTACCAAATGTGGAGAGCCTGATGAGAGATGAAGGAGTAGAGATGTTCCCACGTCTTTCCAAATTGAGAATTTCGGAAGTCCCCAACCTTAAATTGCCATGCATTCCTTCTGTTGAGTCCCTTTACTATGGTTCCCTTGCAGACGCGACTTCCTTCCCAGAAGGGATTTTGAGGAATTTGCGTAGTCTTAATACACTGCGTATTAAGGGTTTATACAAACTCAAGGCATTGCCCGACGAACTCGGCAGCCTCAGTGCATTACAACAACTAGACATTTCTTACTGTCCTGAACTTGAGTGTTTTCCAGAGCATGTGTTGCAAGGTCTGACTTCTCTTCGATCTCTGCATATTTGGTTTTGTGAAAAATTGAAATCTTTGTCTGAAGGAGTGGGACACCTAACTTGTCTTGAGAGCCTCGAAATCTTGCGATGTCCAGAGCTGGTGAGTCTACCCAGCAATATGAACCAGCTAATTGCTCTTCGTCGCGTGATGATCAAGGGCAGCACATTACCAGAAGGCTTAGAACGTATCCCCTCCCTACAAAGTTTGTATGTACGGGGAGATCATGGGCTAGTTTCGTTGCCTGACTGGTTGGGAGACATTACTTCTCTTCAAGAACTAGTAATCGTTGGATGTACGGAGTTGAGGTCACTACCAAATAGCTTTCAACACCTCACCAACTTGCATACATTATATATTGAGGGTAGCCCTAACCTGGAGAAGAGGTGCGAGAGGGGAACAGGGGAAGATTGGCAAAACATAGCCACGTCCCACAAATCGAATTCGAAGGACGTCCATCTTCAGAAGATAGCTCATGTTGTGGTAACTTCATTTTTGTAGTATTGCTAATTCTGAGCCCGAGAGAGTAATTGAAGCCCCTGAGCCTCCCTCAAATCTCAAGAGTTTTGGGATGGAGGGATACATGGGAATACAATTGCCAAGTTGGATGAGAAATACCTCATTTTTCGCAGGCTTAGTTGATGTTAAACTCTCCAAATGCAAAAATTGTCAGCGGCTTCCTCCACTTGGTAAATTCCCACATTTAAAAACTCTCTTTGTATCGAGAATCCAAGATGTGATGTACATGGATGATGATTTGTATGATGGTGTGGGGGAGAAGGCTTTTCCATCCTTAAAAAAACTCACTTTGCGGCAGTTGCCAAATTTGGAGAGGATGATGAGAGATGAAGGAGTAGAGATGCTCCCACGTCTTTGCGAATTAAGAATTTCTGGCGTTCCCAAGTTTAAATCGCCATGGTTTCCATCTGTTGAGCACCCTTATGCTGATGACATTGGAGACGTTGCACGTGAGCTATGTTTTGTGGTAATTTATTAATGTTTTCTTTCTTTTTCTGTTTCCCTTAATGTGTACCTTACATGTTATGTTATATTCAGTCTTTTGCACAGTGTGTATGGTGATATTTAATGTATTTGACCATTATGTGCAGAGGGTATCCAATTGGCATGGAAGAAGATCTGTAAGTTAAAGGATACAGCTTGCGATAAACGCATGTAGGCAAAACTCATGTCTGCTCCTGTCATCGCCATGTGTTTCAAGAATCCTATGCTATATGCCAAAAAATGGTGAGCACTGCGTAGCATATCTCTTTTTTCTCAAAAATCAATGTAAAAATGGTGTATTGAAAAGCAGAATTCTATACTTGGACATGATAAAGGTATAGCAAAGCAGATTTCTAAATTTCTTCCCGTTATTCATGTGATGAACCAATAAAATTTTCCTTCATTTTTCGTTGGTTTCAAACAATCGCCTGTTATTCTGTGTGGCTGTGACATAACATTTTTTCTTCTCAAAAAATCTATAGAATCACTTAACTGAAGAGATGGTGTATTGAAATGTTTATTTTTCTTGTTTCATTATCTAACAATACAATGTAAAAATGATGCGAAAAATATTATGGCTTGAAAACCCAATTCCTTCGATTCTTATCACACCAAGAGGGGCACAAGTTGAGCCATCAGATATAGACTTATTAAGGACACAAACATAACAGCTGTAGAACAAAAAATTGTTCTGATGCACTGTTGATGGAAAACAGATTAAGAGGGGAGGGGTTTATGAGAAAAAGATAGGGCGAAACCTTGTGCGACACAAGTTTTGATGGACTAAGAGAAGTACTGCTAACCAGTGCTACAAAATTATGCACATAGAAATGGTAATGGAGCTGAGAGAAACAACAATTTTGGCTCGAGAATGAAGCTAAAACCGGGGCTTACATTTCATGCCATAGTCCATAGATCAACTCATTAGGTTATATGGCTCGTTGTTATTCCAACAACACAACAAATACAGAGCAACAGTTTCACTTGCAATCATCCACTCCATCTATAACAACTTCCGTCACTATCTTAAGATAAACACAATCTGTATAATACGACATTGAATTATAAATGATCTTAGAGAATTAATCTAATTATAAATGATCTTAGAGAATTAAAAGTACCCAATATCAATACAAAACGTCGTATTATTCTCTTGTAAGGAATTCCAATTCATGTATAAATAGCATATCATATGCTTTCTGTGGGATTTTAAACTTACAGTTCTTCACTTGGATATTGCACAACAAAAAATTAGATAAACGAGAAAGGTACCTGATACATTTGATGCCATATAAAGAAAGAATATATCTATATGAATAATTTCTATATAACTTAACAAAATCAGATTATTGAGTTACCAATTCTTCATTTGATAAATTTGAGCTTGACTGATTCCTGGCTTCTATATTATAGAATGAATAGTCAATCTTTGTTGAGAGTGGCTCTGAATTCGTTTCTCTTAGCTTCTACTTCTGGAATTACGATTCTAGCCACCCCCCCTCATCACCGCACAGGCTCTAGAGTTTGTCATCTTGAACCTTTGTTGGATGACTGCCATAGCTTTTTCTGGCATATCAATATCTTCTCTTTCTCAACGCCATATTCAGTGTTTTCTTTACGACATGCCCATCGCATACCCTTGGCAATAGTTGCAATGGCATCCACAAAATAACTAGACTCTCGAATGATAGCATGGCCACCAGGCCTTAAAATTCGGTCCATTTCCAACAACACATACTTCATTTCACATCTGCAATGTAACAACCATTGTCAGAGCAATCCGGGAATATATTCTAAAATTAAAATTTAAAGCAAGTAAATATTATTTATGTGACTAAACTAATACCAAACTAGAAAGCATATTCATGACACATGAGAGTAAATGAGTTGACATACCTTTGGCTCTCCGCAGTGAAGAGTCCATCGAGATGAAGAAGGTCATAAGTTCGAGGATATGTTGAAAAAGCTTCACACCTACCAAATAATAAAATTCAAATCAAATACCGTACCATATGATATGAGACAAATACATACACATTCATAAAAATACAGAACCTTATGGTTCATATTTAAAATTTCAAAAATTACCAGTCATGGAAGGTTCCAATGAGGCCTCGATCATATACCACGGGGAGTGTATTGGGACCATAAGATGAGACTACATTCATGACCCACAAGGGATCATTGATCAAGGACGCAGCAAAACCTCCATATAATGTGTTCATGTCCATCACATTTCTTATCTTCTCAGTCCCAAGTTCAGGCAGCAACTTCTTGTAGTGCTGAACGCGCTTTTTCCACTTACCATTATCATGACCGAAAGCACTAGTACTCGTACCATGAACCGATGTAATCCGTTCAGGGGTAGCATGTAAACGTTCAGGCCACTTAGACATGTATGTGAGAGCTGATTTCTTATACTTAGGATCTGGAACCACAAAGCAAGCACGAAGTGGAGTGTACCATGCTGAATCTGGTTCAAGGCTGTCATCACACTTTGGTGGATAGGTATCTCTGGCGAGTTTATCATAGCAATTGTTATCTTTAGCCTTCTGCCATACAGCAATGTCATCCTTTTTGTTATACAATTTAAAGCACATTGAGGTGAGCAAGTCCTGCAACTTTTCGTAGTCTGATCTTTGTTCTTCGATGGTTGTGTTCCATCCACGCCACCTACGCTCATAGTTTACTGGTGGACCAGACAAAACCCAAAATCCTCCGGGGCGAAGAATACGGTGTATTTCAAGGAGATAAATTCCACCTAAAAGCAATATCCTCATTGGTTAATGAATGAATTTAGAGTGAACTTCTCAGCTCTAAGAAGAAAGAGATCAACAGAAAGCTGTTAACTAGTCATCTAAGCAGCAAAAGTATAACGCAATTGTACTTATCAGTGCGTATTGTATTCCGTCTTATCAATGATCACTTATCAGGCTTGGGAAAAATAACTCATAAACAGTGCTTTATTATAAGCTAATAAGAACGAATCACATGTCCTTTGCAACATGTGTGAAACACAAAAGTTTGAGCAGCTTCATGTTGGTAAAGTTCATGACGAAGTTTCAAAATCTATTGAAGAATTACCAAATTCTGTCCATGGGATAAGGCATCTAGAGCAATGAGCCATATCAAAGGAGTTTGATGGGAAAGGAAGTCTCTGAGTAGAAATGACGCCAAGAACTGCAGGGATACCACGCTCCAAAGCAAATTGAACCTGAGCTTCATGGTTATCTCTTGGGGCAAGAGAAACTGTAAGAATCCCACGATCCAACAAGTCACCACCCCAGCTAGCAACCTAAAATAAATCAGAGTTATGTTGGATTAATCGATGCAACTCCTTTATCCATCACATTATTGAAATTTGTAACTGAAATTAATGAGTATTAACTATTAAAATATATTCACATGGCAGTCAGAAACCAGCAGGTGTAGATGAACTAGTAATTGATGCATAAGAAGTGTTGAGAATTGCAATGTGCATTGCCATTGGCTTAGATAAATGCCAAAGAAAAATGAAGATACAAGTAAAACTCACCCCACAACCAGTATCAATGGCAGTTCGCACAGTCCCATCTTTCATTTCTGGGATCAGGTCTTGCATTAAATCAACATATTCACCAACACCATTGGGGAACATAGTACCCCCACCTGGAAAGAGGAATTTCTCCCCTTCCTTTAACAACCAATGCTGATTAGACTTCTGCTTGTTAATCCAATCATATGGCACATTCCTGACATTAGATGTACCAGAAAAGTTGAAAAAGTGAACAACATAGAAATCAGTTGCAAGCAACTTAAATTAATCCAACCTTTTGTTGCTTAACTTAAATAAAGTATATATATTATACCTGTACCAACATTCATCTCTACTCTTTGGCCATCTGATTGGAGGTTTGTATCCATCTGGGGGAGGAACTAAGCATTCTTTCTTCTCAAAAATTGGAGGGCAATGGCGTTCCAACAAAGTAAGCCTATAGGTGCCATACTTTCTCCATCTCTGTAAAATTATGCATGCTCAATCAACAACAAAACACTCTTCTACAAAATCTTACTGCATCAGTAAATGGACTATTGTTAATACCTTCGGATCTGTGCATGGGGTGTAGTCCTGATAATCAATGCCGCATTCAGGGAAACTGATGGGCTTAATTTGCAGAGAACCTGAAGATTGCTTAGTAGGTCCAAGAGTCTTCTGAATGGTATTGATGACAACCCCATTCTTCCCAGAATGAAATATTCCACCCAGATAGAAAGAAAGACCACATAGAGCAATAACCGTGAATCCCAAAGTGAGAGCCCTGTTATTGTTTGGCAGGTTGATCGGTTTTCCGTCTTTATGCTTCATGGTCCAAGAAATATTCCACTAACTATCTGCAGAAACGCAAACATACTAAACTTCAGTGCACTGCAACTATGCCACTTCCTCCATCAACTCATGTATACATTTTTTATTTCTTAAAAAAAAAAGTGTGTCAGGAATCATCATTCTTCAATCATAGGTAAAGAAAAAGGACACCTGGATCTTACAAAAGCCACTCAAATTACCCCTATAATAAGAATTAGAATCAATAATTATGGCCTCATTCAACTTAACAAAACGAAGGGCCAGCCTGGCTCAGCGGTAAGCTTGCTTACCGTGGTGTTCCAGGTCAGGGGTTCGACTCGGCCCCCCTGCAAAGCAGGGGTGAGACTTGACTCAAATTTCCCTTCTCCAGACACTCACGGAGTGAGTCTTGAACTGGGTCAGCCTTTTTTATTCAACTTAACAAAACCACTTGATCTGAATTACCATACCCTCCCAGTTCAATTTCCACCATCTAACTAAAAGGATAAGGCCACAACAATTCAGATCACACCACTGGCAAAAGCAACGAGAACCAAGGAATCAATAACCAATAAAATATAAAAACAAAAAACACAGTTTGATTAATTGTAACTAGAACACGCACAACAATATTGACAACTAGCACAGGACTCCCAACCAGATCAACCTGACATAAAAGACACAAATTCCCATGACAGATTCAATTTTGGGAAAATAAAAAAAAATGGCAAAGAGGAAAAGGAGATTGATGATTAAATTCCAGCTGGTTAATACTCAACATGGACCACTAAAACGACATGAGCCAAGGTAAAGTGTAGATAAATGAAATCTGATACTACCACCGACACTAACTACTTTCCGTTCCGTGTCACATGGTTTTTTACGATGTTCACATGACAATGGGGCCCAACAATAATCTGGTTCCACCGTCCTTGTGAGGACCCCTTCCAACCCTTCTTCACTCACACAAAAAAAGGTAAAAGGAACCACTGGATCTAACACCATGCTGTCCTATATTCCCATACGAGAAAAAGGAAAAGAGCATCGCGTATTGTTAATGTCAACATTTCTTGACATATACGAAAAGTGCTTATGCCACATCAAGCATTTGTCAGTGATTCCCGATCGAATGTGTTTTGTTATGAACCAACACCAATGGCAATGCGAGTGTGAACACCGAAAAGAGCAAAGACAATACCATATAACAACGTTACTCAGAAACACATAATTTACTGATTTCTCATCGAAATGCTTGTGATTCAGAGCATGAAGAAGGAAAACCAGAATTCTTTGATAAAAAAAAAGAAGGATCTTTTTCAGCAATCTTGGAACCCCATCTCGAGTTTGATTCAAAAATTGGAAAAAGATTAAAACTTGGAAGATAACACACGGAATAAGCACTCCACACTCACATCAAGATATAGCGAAAAAAAAAAAAAACAGAGACAACAGAAAATGATGACATTCAAATCCAAAGAGATCTGGCAGAAGATGAAGATAGAAGAGATCAAGTAGAAAAGGTAATGAAAGAAAGAAAGAGAAAGATTGAACGAGAGAGGGTACGTACCCTTGTTCTCTGTTTGTCTCTGACTCTGACTCTGTCTCAGAAAGTGAAGAGGTAAAAGGGGCGTTGATGCCTAAAACATTGATACGGAAAGTGAGCGAGAGAGGAAGAAGAAGTGAAAGGCTAAGGTTGAAGGAACCATCCAATGAGTCAGATTTGTGTGTGAGGCTAAACTAAACTTAGCTCAACCATTTATATAACTATTTGCTCGCCATGTGCCTAGCTGTCCCCTGTCCCCTGTTTTTCTTCAACTTCCTTCCTCCTTCTCTCTTTAATCATGGATTTCACTTAAATCATAAATAACAGACAAAGACAAAGAAAAGAAAAAAAGTAACCATATAATAAAAGTTAATAATTTTTTACCCACAACAATTTTTTTTAAAAAAACTGAACATAATTATTAAAATGATAGAATATTGTAATAATGAATAAGGTTACTACCAATCAATTTAACCGTTAGATCGATTACGAGGATCTAACAATTATATTTATTTTCATCTTTGTACGGTTATGATTCTCCATATTTGATGTTTAGGGTTATGATTTCTCATATTTGATATTTATGATTCCTTATATTTGACGTGAAAACATCAAATAGAAAAAATCATAATCGTACAAAAATAAAAATAAATATAAAATATTAAAGAAGGGGAACCATAATGATACAAAGATGAAAATAAATATAACTGTTAGATCAACATAATCGATTTAACGATGAAATTAATTGATAGTAATATTAGTAGTAACCTTAATTGAAAATATCTTACCCGTTATTAAATGCCATTTGTTTGCAGCTTTTCCTTGTTGACCCTAAATTTTATAAAAACAAAAGAGAGTACCAAAATGAGTTCTATAAAAGGCTCGACTCTTTTATGGTACGGACTCTTTGAGCAGTTCGTATTTTATGAGAATAAGAAAGAAGCTGATTGAGTATCTTTGTTGGATTGTACCTATGGTAGCGGTTAACATATGCAGTCACGAGTAGTATGATTCGTGGAAAACTCTGATAGTCTAGGTGGTGATTTTGATGGCAGCATTATACATGTACATTTAAATGTGTGTGTGTATATGGATATTTTTTGTTCTCACTTCTCAGTGGCTCAAAGAATTGAAGAGCGGTGCTTTTTACTGAAAGGGAAGTGAACTTTATCACTCCATATTAGCACTGGATTGGATGGAAACAAAAGCTTCAGTAACAATATTGCCACTTACTCTTAATTCAATAAAATTATAACGAAAGGGTTCTGTTGTTGTCTTCCAAATCATGTACATGTCATATGTTGCTTTTGCAATTAAATATTTAAGTGTCATCGTTGAGGTGGTATAAAATTGTTCACTTCTCCCTATGTTCCTCAAGAGTTTTTTTTTCTGGATAGTTCATCTGATAAATTTATTTTTAAATGACTTAAGAACATTTGTAAAGGGAATGATTGATTGTGAGATTTAATCTTAAAGTCTTTACATTCATCCACATAAATTTTTTTTGTAACGGAGCTAAATTTAGACCATTTTACTCAAGTGTGGTGGCTAAGTTGGTAGCATGGGACTGAGTGGTAGGAGAGGACTGAGTGGTGAGAGAAGACCTCGGTTCGAATCTCACCAACAAAATCTGAGAAGGGGCATAAGTACCATAATCCTTGGACTCGCACCTGAATTCTAGATTAGTCTCATAGGCGGCTCAAAGAGTGAAATCCGTGAAGATATCGAAGGATTTTAATTCGCCTCAAAGAGGTAATTAGGATCGGTTTCTAAAAAAAAAAAAAATTAGACCATTTTTAATGAAAAGATATTACTTTTTAAATCAATAAATTTAATATTAAAAAGGTTTTGCTATCAAGTATTACTGGTCTTTAGGGGTGGCAATTGGGGTTGACCCACCCCGACCCGCGCCGCCCCGCCACCAACCCGCCAAAAACGGGGCGGGGCGGGTTGACCCGCCAAAAAATATGGGTTGTAAAAATGAACCCACCCCGTTTTATGGTGGGTTGGCGGGTCAACCCACCAACCCGCCAATTAAAAAAAAATTAATTAAAATTCAAAAATAAATTATATTTTATGAATTTTTTTAATATTATTTTATTTTATTTCATACTTCTCTATATTTTTTTTAGTCTCAATCTTAAATGTATACTAATATTTGTCAAACATTCTTTAGGAATTTATAAATAGATAACACTTGTCTTAAATAAAATTGTTATTCTTTATTTTTTCTAGAAAGTACTAAGATAAAAAAAATTGAATATCACAAAAATTTAAATACTAACGAAATACTACCTAATTGTAAAAAAAAAAAAAAAAAAAAAAAAAAAAAAAAAAAAAAAAAAAAAAAATTAAAACCCGGCGGGTTGAACCCGTTTTGACCCACTTCTAGGCGGGGCGAGTTGAGGTGGGTTGGTGGGTTGAAAATCTCAACCCAACCTGTCCCGTTTTGGCGGGTTGGCGGGTTGACCCGCTGGGCTCAACCCATATTGCCACCCCTACTGATCTTGCCTACTTGTTTTATAAGCTACGAAATATATATTACTTTTTCAATCAATAGGTTAGTGGCATTATCACCAAAAATAGGTTAATAACATAGCTAGGTATCCTATTGGGATCTAATTAATCATGATTAATATTTGAATATATAATAAGTAACGGAGAACACAAGAAACATATATGCTTTACATTTTATTTTGCTAGAGCTAGTGTCATTATTAAAATTCGGAAACCTAAGCAATGCTTCATGCTTGTCATGATAACAGACATTACAATCTGTTTGCATTATTTGACAAATTCTGCACTATAGCATAATTAAAAGATGGATAAACTATATTTTTTCTTCAATAATTTTTAATTCAATTTTAGTATATCAAATTTAGTTATTTATCTTCTCAAGTTTTAAAAGGCATAGTTAATTTCCTTGTACACAATAAAAACTAAAAAATGCTAGAATTAATTTTCTGTTTGCCAAAGATATATATATATATATATGTGTGTGTGTGTATTAATCAACTACTAAAAAAGACAAAATAAGCATAAGACTTATTTATTTATGATAGACAAAAGGTTTACCTTCATTATTAATGCATGTTACGTTTGTATATTTTTTTTAACCCAAATTAATTCACATCTTATATTGCATTTTTTGTTAGATGCAATTTGTGGTAAAAGGTAACGACGTCAGAGGAAATTAGTGTGTGGAAATTAGACAAGTGGGGTTTGGAAATCATACAGCATATAAATAGATAAAGGGTCATCACTCATTCGAAGCAAAAATTAGTTTGGATCTATTTGATGGCGAGCCTACAAAAGTTGACACAATCACACAACTAAAGTAGATCTCAAACCAAGTTCACTGCCGACACCAAATTGAAAATTGAAGATGAATTTTTTTATATCAAACAAAACGCTTTTATTTTTATATTAGTTATGCAACAAAAAATTACCAAGCTTTATAAAATACTTAAAGAAATATAATATCTTAATAGTTTCAGATTTTTGAAAGAATTAGTAATTATAATTCATATAATTAAGACAATTTGTGTTTGAGTGATAAGTAAAAAAAGGAAATAGTAACTCAGTATTACGAAATCATCTCGTAGAAGCGAATAAAAATGAGTTGATTCAAACTCGAACAAATCTTTCTATTTCACAATTATTTTGGCTAAAAAATAGAGGAGTTGAAATATTCGTTGAGCATTTCTGTATGTGAAAAAAAAAAGTATTAAACTAAGGATATTTAGGAATCCTATGGATTATTAAACTTTTATAAATGGGAAACAAAAATGAGCACAAACATGATGGATGGATTCAACATATTTCAACTTCAACACTAACAATACCAAATTACCAATGGCCAATAATAGCATAACGAGGATGAAGCAGAACAGTCACGTTGCCACATTTATTAATAAATACATGTCCCTGACGGTGCTGGTTGCTATGCTGCCCATGTCTCCTTTCTCCATTTGTTGAGTTATTAATTCCACTGACATCCATAACAACCTCTTCCTTTTAACATTTCCCTCTTCTTGAGATTTGTAACGTAGATGTGGCTATATTGTATTTTATTCTTCCTTCTTGTACTTTTTGTTTTATGTTCCTCGAAACATTGCTCTTTCCATTATAATTTTGTATTAACAAATCACAAATTGGTAGAAAGAGAGAAATAACAAAGCATAAAAACTATGAAAGAAAAAGAAAAGGAGGGTCTCCTTAATTATTTGACTTTGTTGAATTATTGCCATGTTTCTTCTTGCCATGCACTTCTCCTATTTCAACAGTCAACACCCATCACTTTTTATTTATTTATTTATTATTATTTTTGTGAAATACCTATAAATGCCCCCTCCCAAAAACAAAAATTTATTTTTATAATTATTAATAAAAAATGTAAACTAAAAACAATTTTTTTTTCTTAAACCAATAGCATTCTATTACTGATATAAACTTTTTTAAAAAAATTGAGCATATATAAGGGCTAAATATATGACCTTTCATTTAATGCAAGTTTCAAATATCAAAGTGATCAGATATATGACTACCACTTGTTATCACGCCCCAATGCTACGGTAATAAATATGGTATATATTTAAACGTAAATTATCGAGTATTTATTTATTATTATTTTTATATCTTCTCTCTCTACGAAATCTAATACCGTGTGAAAGATACAACTGTATACAGATAATGGTCGAGTTGTGGTATGCCAAATGGAGAGCTACATGAAAAGCACTACTCTCATAATCTTGACCAATAGTCTCAAGTCCTTGTTAGCTAAGTAAACAATAAATAGTTAACCTTCTGGTCTTGTAGTTAAAATTTGGATTTAAATATTAAAATTTTGATTTTAATGATTTATTTTTGTTAAAATAATTTAGATTTCACTTAAAAATTTTTCTAATATAAAATTCTGATTTAGACATTTACTTAAATTTCGATTTTAAGATTTAAATTCCGATTTTAACTATTAGAATGATATTAAGCAAGTTAGAAAAATGTTTGAATATAACATTGCTGATGTTTCATCCGAAGATGAATGAATTGTGAAAAATGAAGGAACTTTATCTCATAATGAAAGTTTAGATGAAGACAATTTTGAATGATGTAGTTGAAGATCACGTGAAACATAATGTCTTCGATGATAATAACTTGAATGATATATTAGCTCAGACCCTTAGAGTGTGATAATTGTATGCAGATGTATAAGGATGGTAGCAGGTAGTCTATTTTTTTATTTTTTTTATACATAAACATATGTATATAAAAATTTAATTTTAGAGTGCCGATAAAATCTACGATTTTATGATTTACGATTTTTTATTCCCTTTTGATTTTAGATAAAATCTTGATTTTGACTGCTTCTTCTTCTGGCGTATTCAAATTGACCATAAAAACTATAATTTTCCTACGCTAATTAAGCCGTTTTGTACTGAAAGTCTGAAACTACGAAAGAGTTTTTATATTATTAATGTTTTTTTTTTTTTTGGCACTCAAGAGTTTTTGTAGTTTAATAAAGCATAAAATGGAAAACGGCACAGGCTAGCAAAAGATTCTAGTTCTACCACCGACATCACCTATATACGTGATACTTTATTTATTCCTTTCTTCAGTTATTGTCATTTTAGCGCTACGCGTACATGTACTTTTCTTGCTATGCTACATTTAAAGAATCAGGTGAAAAGGAGAGGGGAATGTGAATGCCAGATATATAGGGCAATATATTCTGAGTTGTGTAACAACCATGAAATTATTATAATCTATATATAGACAAATTTAATTAAAAACCGGATTATTCAATATATATATATATATATATATATATATATATATTAAAGTGTAACATTAATTATGATATTATTTCCATTTTCTTTTTCACTTTTGCCTTTTATCTTTTTCCTTTTTTATAATTGGTCCGTTTATTATACGGTTGGTCAAGCTTTTTCACTAGATGAATTATTTTTGTGTACCAACTTTTCTACTCAAATCCAACTAAGGTTTGTCCTTTTGACTCCCTTATTTTGACTATTATACATAATTTGCACAACTGTAGCTACTTGAAGTTGAACCACCCCACCCGGTAATTGCCTAATGTTATATTAAATTATGATATTAGTAGTTTGGTTTGTCAAAGAATTGTCACAATCTAACAAAAGCAATATTGAACTATATTGGAAATATCAGAAAAGCAATAATAATTACAAGGTGACTAAGGAGTGGAACTCTGCTGGAATTGTGTGCTAAAAATAGAATAAGGTGGGGTACTTCAGTTAATATACCATTAGAGCTTTTTGAGATATCTTTTATATTTGTTTTATTTTAATTTGTTTAACATGTTAGATCGTTAGCATGATCACAGTGGGAAAACAATGAATTTTTTTTAAGAAAATAAATAAATTTGTTTGTAACGTACATAAAATTCATAAAAAAGAATTTATTTATTTTTTAATTTAAGGTGCATTTCATCTTGACATATTAAAATTTAACACTAAATGCATTCTTACTTGTGTATTTTATATAAAAATTATTTAAAAAATCCTTTTTCAAAAAACACTATAAATGATACAAAAATAAATGAGGAAATAATTTATTATTTTAAAGAACGTAACTTATGTTCTTTTAATAATTTATAATTAAGTACTAAAGATAGTATATAATAATAATATTAAAGTCATATATTTTTTTCTCTTTTCAGACACTATTTATTGACGTAAAAAGTGAAAATAATATAATTTTAATATTATAATTATATACTACCTTCATTACATAGTTAAAAGCATATAAGTTGCATACCAAAAAAAAAAAGAAAGATATAAGTTAGCTCCTTAAAAAGAATAAACTTTTAACCCAAAATAAATTTATGATATAACGGTTCTAATTAAGTCCTTATCAGCATTTAAATTTGACTTTGACACTCCACCAAATTCAAAACTTTGCATCATAATGAAATCCCAAACTCTTTAAATGCATAACTAACTAATTTTCATTGTGAAATTTTACTCTTTAATTTTCAACTTTATGTGATGTTTTTTTATTAATGGATTGGTACAGGACTGGAAATAAAAATAAAATAAAACTAAATTCTCTTTTTTAGAAGAATAATAAATTAAAGAATGAAATAGTACTCTATATTATACTTGAGTTCCCCTTCTTTCACCGTTATTTTGGGGAACAAAATTTGGGTAATAATAAACGATGGAGAAAAGCTTATATTATCATTCATTTTCCTCCTATCTATTTCCGATCTCTTGTCTATAATGGTGAGCTAGCGTTGCAAAGTGTGGGTGTTAGACTTCTCAGGGTTTGAAGACTTGGGTGTTAATTGACCAAAATGCGTAATGACTCGTGAATGGTAAAATAACAGATCGAATTGCAAAAGTAATGTAGAATTGCAGATCCAGTGGCTTATTCAAACACTCTTACTCTTACATACGTCATAGAGGAATATATAGAGTGTGCTACTTATTTCAACAACCAATTTAACAAAATATGAAAAGATATATATGTAGGAAATACTCTGAAATAGTTTATTAAATGAATAGGACGTGAGAAAAATATTTTGATTACATGTTTAAAACGTAGCTGTTTGGATGGACAATCAGAAAATCTAAAATTGAGCTGAATCTTTAATTTGTTTGTTTGAATGTTACTGATGCAAATTCTGTAACAGTTGTGTGTTTTTTCTGTGCATTATATTGATTCCACTTCTTAAACTTTATAATAAAAAAAGATAAAGACAAAAATATAAAGAAATATGAATAAATGGAGTCACATGGGAACGAGGTTGTGAGACAAAATGATCTAAATGCAAAGATGGTGCTGAAGCCCCAAAACGACACAGACTAAACTAATTAGAGAGAGAGAGAGAGAGAGATGTGAAAGATGAAAGATGTAACATGGCATGGAACATGTATAGTTAGAACGTTTTTGTTAGACATTGACGTACCAACTCCTTACTTTGTTCACTTAACCTTAGTCCAATCTCCTAACTTGCCTTTTTCATTTGTTTTTCTTTAGAAAACACCATGTGGACACTTGCACATGTGCATGTATGTACTATCCACTATCCATCCATGTGAAAAAGAGAAAATAGAAGAGTAGGAAAAACGAGACCAAACAAATACCTAATAAGTGATAACGAAGCATTACTACTATTTACATAACTATATACATGCACGGAATTATATGATATTCACCTATCTAAAAGTTTTAATCATTATATTTTATCAAACCCATATATCAATAATTAAAGAATGTGCTGAATCTCAAATAAACTTATAATTTGGTAATACTAAAAAATACTTAATATTCAATTCGTTTTTTAGTAAATTTGTTATATGGTGAAAAATAATATTTGTCTTTAGCTAGAGGTATATCCAGTTCAGTTTTCTATATCGAACTGAACTGAATCAGACAAGTGATTCAATTCGGACAAACTGAACCAATTTTGATAATTAGTTCAGTTTTTGAATCAGTTAAAAAAAATTATTCAATTCTTAAACCAATTAAAAAAAAAAATAGTGTAGTTTGATTTGGGTCGTGTTTCAGTTCAATTTTTTATTTTATTTTTTATACTCCCAAAAATGAGTATGCTAACCGAACCGAATTAAATTGATAAAATGATTCTGCTTTTTGAACTAAATTAATTGTAAAAAATCATTTAATTCTTAAACTGATTCGAATACAATAATTCTTGAACTAATTTAAAAAATATAATTCTTTTAGTACATTCACATCCGTTTTATTGTATCTTAAGAAATTAAAGATTTTTTATGACTATAAGATGGGCCGGTCCATGTTGGAAACCGCGTGTTAAGGTCAAGTTTGGCTGGACCACCAATGCGGTACATGAAGCACTTTTTCGACGCATTGTCTCAATATTACATTAATGATATGGATCTGCTACAACTGTTCGGATATATCTTATTAAATATGTAAACAATATATCTTAGTAACGAAGTTGGATGGTGTGCTCCATGAAAAAAAAAAAAAAAAAAAAAGTAGTAGGATATCGATTGGGGACATTGTCAAGATGATTTATTAATAATATATGTCATTGAACATGAAAGCCACATTCACCTACGCTTGTACACTTAAATTCATTCTATGTGTACGCGCACAAGAAAGCATTCCCTCGCTCGTGTGTTAATTAATATAATGTGGAAAGATTTTAATTATACAAAGATGAATCAACGATGATAATTTTATAATTATATATTCCATTTTTTTTCTCGCTTCCCTTATCATCGTTGATTCACTTTTGTATGATTATAATTTTTGCACATGACATGATCATATTAACTAACACATGAAATGTTCTAAGTTCCATCGAAATGATTTTAGGCTTAAAGAAAAAACAAAGGAATGTTTTTTTGCTTGCTTTTTCAGGTTTAGTAAATATTTTTTAATTTTTTATATAATTATTTATGATTTGATATTTATTATTTTAAAGGACATATAATTATGTCATTTTAAATGAAAAAAAGAGATCATGGGAGGAGAAAGTATGTGATATTTTAATTTAAATTTTAAATAAAAATACTAATTTTGACTAAAATGACTATCCTTTAAAAAAATAAATATTTTTTTCATTATTTAACTCGATAATTACATTAAACTAGTTAACCCCTTCGTTTTTTTTTTCCTTTTTTTACTTCCCCCAGCAACTCCACCCCCCAAAATAATTTTCAGGTTTTCTCTGTTTATTTTCAACCAAAAGTCTATAATTATGAAAGAAAACAAAACATTTTAACTTAAAATAAACATTTTTATGAAAATAAGTTCAGATTTACTTTTTGTATGCGTCTAGGAATTTTTAATTAAATTTTTAATTTTTTTGCTGAATTTGAAACGTGATTATTGTTGAGGTCATAGGTGAGTTACAATTTTATTACGATATAATACTTGTTTCATATTAATTACAGAAGTTTATTCACAGGCAGAATTGATTGGTTCAGAACTAGACTCTAGGACGACATATTTAATAATTTTAGAAACACGCCGTGCTTAATAAACAATTTAGTACACCCTTAAAAATAAAAAGAAAAAAATTACCAATGAATTTTTTCATACAAGTTTTTTAACATACTCTTACAAGTTATACTATGTATTACCGGTAAGGGTGTAAATGGACTAAGTCGGCCTACAGGGGCCTACGCCCTAGTCTATATTAGGTCAAGTTTGGTCTATTACAAATAATAAAATAGAACAGGCCTAAGCTTTTAAAAAAACCTACTTAGAAAACAGGCCATAAGCTTTTCTTTTTACATATCAGACCTATAAGCCTACATCCAGATCTATATCATATTTTTTATTTAAATAAAATTATTATTTTAATAATTTTGAATAATAAAGTAATATTATTTTCGTTATTCTTTTAATTATTGAATATTTAATAGGCTTAAACAGGCCTAAACCAAAGCTTTTATTTTTTAAATATAGGTCAGATCAGACTTGTAATTTAGGACCTATATAAGCTAACAGGTCAGGCCAGACCCAATGTTTTTTACGTAAACCTGGTCTATTTAAGTCAAAGTCTAGCCTAACTTATTTACACCTCTAATTACTAATTACGGGTAATACATACTATACGAATATATATTACCCGTAGTACATATTATTTGAGTATGTACTACCCGTAGTACATAATGTAATTTATAAAAAAAAAAAAATTGTAAATATATCTCGTCCTTAAGTTTTTAATATAAAAATCATGCATAAATATTTTATTTCCTGATTTACGAGTTTAACAAACTCACCTCTCAGAGGATACGATAATGGGGGTTGAACAGAAGCATTGTGAATTGGGAAATGTTGAAAGGGGATATTCCTATTCCGCTGCAGCTGCTTAGCAACCAACCAATCAGCGAAGATATTTGTGATTCCCTGGGACCACGGTGACCAAAGTGTCATGTTTGGACAAAAAAATTATCAGACTGCCATATCAACATTGAATTTTGCCAAAATGGCACGCGGCATAATTCGCTACACAGTGTAGCGAATTATGTCACGTCAGAACCAAAGATGTCACATGTCAAATTTTGAGAAATTCGCTACCCTATGTAGCGAATTTCTCAAAATTTGACACGTGGCATTTTTGGTTTTGTGCATTCTGACGTGACATATTTCGCTACTCAGTGTAGCGAATTACTTGCATGCATAATTCGCTACACTGTGTAGCGAATTATGACGCGTGGCATTTTGACAAAATTTACTGTTGACGTGGCAGTCCAGTAATTTTTTTGTCTAAATATGGCAAAATGGTCACTGTTCCGATTCCCTATTGAGTTGAATTTGATTGCTGAAAACGATAGGAATTGAAAATTGTTCCGTCGTGTGAACACAAAACAAAAAGAAATTAGTGTTGATAATTTTATCTCCTGTACACATAAAAATATGTGGTCTATATTTTCTTTTTTACACATAGCCCTATATAGGTCATATATTTTTATTTATGTGGAATAAATAAAATTATCTTCTATTATCTAAGAAAAATTGATCCCAAACAAAAACATCTTCATTTCAAGGATGTTGCACATTGAGTTTTGGGCTTTGTCCTTGTTAAATTGATACGATACATAAAATTGGCCCAAGAAGAAAAGTGCCATCCAAATCCATTTATTTATGAAGTTGTGCACGGGACTGGTTGGTTTCAAAATGGTTAATATTATTTACACACTTATTCTATCTTCACACTTTTCTAGTTGGGGCCTGGCTAGAGGTGGTAAAGTGGGCGGTCCCGCCTTGCTCCCCCAAAAAATAAGTCAGCCCGTCCCGCTTCGCTTTTGAAAGTGAGTTGAAAAACTAAGTCCGACCCGCCCCATTTGGCGGGTTGGCCCGTCAACCCGAGTCTATTTTACACTGACTCGCCTCGGCTCGCCTATGCCCGCCAAAAAATAAACCCGCCCCGCTTTTGAGATGGGTTGAAAAACTCAGCCCGTCCCTGCCCCCGTTTGGCGGGTTGGGCCGCCGAGCCGAGCTCGTTTTGCCGGCTCTAGGCCTGGCGAGAAAGAAAATGTAAAAAGTTTATTTTCTTGTTTTGTTATTTAAAACAAGGGAAATATTAGCCTCATATGACAGTAGATAATAAGTCTCTCCTACGCACTCAAAAAGACGTGGAACCCACTTCAATTTTTTTTTCTCTTTTTCTGTGCAAGGACCCACATAAGTTTGTGAGTGTAACATCAGATATCTTATCTCATGTTGCATGAGAAAATATAATCCCTTAAAACAATGGATTTAAAAAGGGAAAAGTATTTTTCCAATCAATGGAGATAAAATTATCTCCAGTGAGCTCAAAACGACGTCGTTTTGAGTTATAAAATTAAAGAATTATAATGATAAAGACTAATATAACCCTGCAATATATTAGAATTACAAAAATACATTGATTTCCGTCCCGAAACGACGTCGTTTTGGACTCACCAGAGATAACTTATCTCCGTTGACTCGAGAAATCCTTTACCCATAAAAATGGTGTAATAAAAATGAAAGTCCAAGCTGATGCTACGACGTTTAAGTTTTTATAGGAACAACATACGTAGAGTATCATGTACACTTAGAAGCATGAGAAAGATGTTGAAGAAGGTTGTAGATATGTTTCCCCCGTCCTTGAGACCTGTGACTAGTGGTATCGACACCAATTCTTTATCTACGTTTCACTTTTAGATACATTATTTATCCCCCTTTTTTTTTTACTACAACATTCTTTATCTCTTTATTTTCCCATTTTCTAAGCTATGAAATACATTTTTACTTCTTATGTTCTTTCACCGTGCAGTATAGCAAAGCGTTAAACTAAAACATGATAATCTACTTGTACCAAAAAAAAAACTGATAATCTTTTCAAACATTAAATCCAATGGCAATCAAGTGCAAGGTACTTCAATGACTTCTCTTAAAATATGGATAATTTAAGACGAACTGAAATTTATCAGAGTCAGTGATCAATCGTCCAGGTACTTTTCTGCAGGCAAAGCAGCTGCATGTATTAGTTTTTGTACATATAGTTCATAAAGCTTTTATTTATATTAATCCATTTTATTACCATTTCAGTTCACCAATATTGTTCAAAATCAAACTTGAACTGATTTATTTTCCATCTTTATAGGTCAATAACACACGTTGGCAGATGAAGTTGAACTAGCATTCTTCACAGGAAGTGAATTGAGAACCATCCCTTCAGCACCGCAGTGACTCACCTTAATATCGCCAAGCTGCCTGGGATTATAGCCTTCCATGCTGCTTGCTGTCTCTGTTGTCACTTTTCCCATCTCAGCTATTGCTTTCAGCCGGATACGCTCAGCTCTTGAGCCAATAACCTGCCCGAGGATAGAAGCTGCAATGGTCAATGCCATTGCTGATTTAGGCATTACTACTGACTTCCGAAGCATGGCTATAAATGGAACAGCAGCATGCACAGCTGCAAACCAAGACAGCGAGAATTTCTTGGTATGCTCCTTCCACATGCCGAAGGGCACATTAACTGCCATGCCCAACGCTGCAATAACGAGCATTTTTGCAGGAAGAGGTTGCGGGCGCAAGTTTTTAACAAAGGCTGTACGGGCAAGGGCAGCCCTTGCAGCAACAATTGCAGGCGGACATCTGAGTTTCATTCCAGTTGGTGGCCGAAAAACTGTTGCAACAAGGGGGAGAACATTGCTTACGGCTCTATAAGACTTGGCAATTGGGCAATTTCCTTTTGCCAACCATTCATTTCCAAGTGCCTCGTGCTTTAAGACATCTCCTTTCTGGAATGAAGCTCGGCACAGAAAGTCACTTAAATTAGTTCACAATAATTAGTAAGCAACAGAAAAAGAAAATCATGAAGCACATCGAAATCTTGCCCAATGATCCACAACACTGACAGAAAAGTTTTTGCTAATCGCATGGGTGTAAATCAAAATGATTGACAACTGGGTTATAGATGCTCTCATGCCTATAACAACAGTACATGTTTCCTACCAGGAATTAATTTCATGATAAAGTGCTAAATGTCACAATTGACTTCCATTTTGCTAAACAAACTTCTAAGATTGTGTGTGTCAAACCAAAAAAAAAATAAAGGAAAAAAGAAAACAACGAAATACCCGAGATGAGTGTTCCTTTTTATTTGATGATTCGGACTTCTGCTTCTTCCATTTCTCAGAAAAATTCCCAAAACTGAATGGGCCACCTAGTCCAAAGGATGAAAGACTTATGGTGGCAGCTTTTCCTGCTAAAGGGTTGAAAACAGGCAGAGAATCATCTTCTGCACAGCCATTGTGCATGTCAGATCTCTCAAAGAGGGGAATGACTCCATCTTTCCCATGAAATAGCTTAAATGCCATGTCAAAACTGGGACCATCTTCAAATATAGGACCCTTGCCTCCGTGCACCTGAACATTGAGAATGAAGACAATTAGCTAAAATATTGAGCCGAATTTAAACTACCA
The DNA here is from genome assembly GCF_033153095.1 of Gastrolobium bilobum. Taxonomy (NCBI): domain Eukaryota; kingdom Viridiplantae; phylum Streptophyta; class Magnoliopsida; order Fabales; family Fabaceae; genus Gastrolobium; species Gastrolobium bilobum. Next base: position 45,078 of record NW_026897692.1, on the reverse strand, counting down.
ATAAAGAAGATTGTTGGAAAGGGCACAAAGATGAATAACTTACAGGAATGGGGATTTTTGCAGAAGAGAAAGAGAAACTTGTAGGCTCGTTGATGTTTCTCAAAAACGGACACCGTTGGATGTCTTTCACATCAAAGGGGCACTCAGATCCATAGCCATTCATTCCCTTTAAAAAGAAGTCCATTGTCTCCTTTTGTTGAAACAATTTCTTCTAGTAACAAGGAAAAAACTACTAGTCAGATGAAACCGATCATATTAGATAGCAACTACGTTATTTTACATGGAACTAACTTTAAATAGATCAAAATGCCATGAAATATAAGACAGAGACAAATTACGTAACAAAGAATGAATGAAGTTGAAAAACAACATAATTATGCAGTTACCTTCAATCGAAGCTATTACAAACGTAGTAAAAATTTCAAGGGGAAGAGAATGGATTAACTAATTAATATCTATCTCTCAATTGTTGTCTTCTAAATTAAACAACAAATCACAATTATCAGTCGCCTGCTTTGTTATAGAACTGGACCAGAATATGAGAAAAATTAAGTAATCTTCATCGCAAACAATCAATATTCGCACTATCAATGTGGTACATAACAGAGACCAACAACACAAGTATCACAGCAAAGAATCCTCTCCCTCTCACCCATTTATTTGAGAGACCTGGACTTTCCCTCTCAATCTCCACTCCGAGTCTAAAAACTAATCACTATTATTTCCCTTCTATTTTTTATACCCAGTCATCTCTCCTTCTCTAACTAATTATTTATTCCAACTAACTAAATGAGAGTGATCCAGTCCTAATTGGGATCTGCTAACACTTTGTAAATCCAGAGGAAGCACATTTTTGTCCCCAAAGGAGCTAAAAGAAAAAGAACAATTCAGACATATCAGATGAAGTTAGATTGAATAAGACATTATTTCAAAATTGTTCCCCTTCACTCAGGAAAGAAATGCCATGGTAAGAGAAATTACACAACTAGCGCAACAAACAAATAAAAAAACACAATTCATCTCATAAAAGTATAGAGGGTAAGAGTAAGAGACTGCATCCAGCTATAATGACATCATTCCATCACCTTCCATAAACCATTATTATTCCATTCGTACAGTATCCGGGAGAAGTTGAAACCTTCTATAGCTAATAGTTTTACATATACACATTTACAGGGGAGAAAAATAAAATTAAGTCAATAATCAAAAATTATTAATGCCAGTGCCCACCAATCAATCAATTATTCGAAAACTCCAGAAATTCTCAGGCATAACAAATGGATCAATATGAACCCTAACAAAAAAAAAATCGGTTTCGCTCATTTAATCGAAAACGAAAACGATGGAATTCAGAGAAGGAAATTACGGTGCAGAGAATCAAAAATCGAAAGCGTTTAGAAAGAGAGACGATACCCTCACCAGAGAACTGCGAAGACGTGTGGTTGCCACAGACACGTGAGCAAGGAAGGCACAGGTTTTGAGAGATGAACCACACGTGCCTTTTATTACTCCTTATAATCTTTTGTAACTTATTTTTTTACTGTCAATTTTTATCAATTCAATAGTAATTTATCAAAGGGAAATGTTTTTTTGGTGTTAAAACATAAATGTTATCTCAGGTTACACACACATTGAAATTTGAGTCAGTATTTCTTTTTTCTTTTCTTTTTTTATTTTAATTGTGGATTTTTAATTATGTCTCTACGTAAGATAATATTATATTATAAGGTATTCATCAACCGATCCAAATTTATTTAAACCGTGGTGATCGAACCGAAAAATGATAACCGAAAATCAAAAAATCAAAAATCGAAAAAAAAATCACAAATTTTAATTGGATTGGATCGGTTTTTGGATTAATTGATGAAAATCGATCCAATCCAAACCGATCCAATATATTAATTTTTCTCTAGCTACTTGGGCTTTTCTCCGATCAGAAACAAAAAATTTCTAAACCCAAGACCCATTAACCCATCAACTAAACCCAAGAAAAAACCTAGTCACATCTCATCAACAAAATTTTATCTGTGTAGAGCTTTATGTCTCATTTACAAAAAAATAATTATATTATCGTCACTGATGCTTTTGTATTTTAAAAAAAATTACAAAACCAATATATACAGAAGATGTTATTTGCACAATAATCATGAAACAACTTTTAGGATTTTCAAAAAATCGAAAACCAATCCAATCCAAACCGAAAAAAAAGGATTGGATCGGATCGGATTTAAAAAAAATTCAAACATAATGGATGATTACATGATCAAACTGAAGATATTGGATCGAATGATTTGTTTTTCCAAAATCAATTCAATCCAGACCGCGAACATCCATATTATCTCATGTAACATGAGAAAAGCATTGCCCTTTATTGAGATTAATAATTAATACTAAATATAACCCAATAAATTATAATTATTAAATTGAAAGAAATTAAAAGTGTAAAAAATAAGTTATAAGAGGTTAAAAAACTTTTAGATTGTAAATATAATGCCTCTCTTATTTAATAATTAGTATATTTTACCAATTTATAATAATAAATAAAGACTTCAATATTTTTTAAAAAGAGGTTGAGTTTCTCATATTACATGAGAATTAACCACATTCTAGCAAACAAACACGCTACAGTACCACATGTTATATTTTTTATGGGAAAAGTGTTTGTCCTTTTAAATGACACAATTTATGTCATTTCACTCTCACAAAAAGGTGGGACCCAGACCTTTATATTTTTTGTCCACTCTCTCTCCTTCTTTATCTATCTCTTTCTCTCACTTAAAATGACACAATTTTACATCCTTTAAAAGGATACACATTTTTCCCATTTCTTATTTGAAAAATATTTCTCCAGTTACTATAGATAAAATTATCTCCAGTGAGCCTAAAATGATGTCATTTTGGGATAATAAGATTAAAAAATTATAATGATAAAGAGTAATATAATCCTGCAATAAATTATAATTACAAAAATATTTTTATTTCAGTCTCAAAACCACATCGTTTTAGACTCACCCGAGATAATTATCTTTATTGACCTGAGAAACCATTTATCTTTTTTTTTTTTTTACTTAAAGTGGGCCCCACAGCTGGAGATGTCAGCTCTCCAGCTCAGCTTTCCTGTCACAAAAGAATTATAATACCCTTTTTATATACTATCGTATATTCGTGTGCAAAATTTATTTCATTAAAAAAATAAATTGTGAAAAATCAAAAATTTATGTGAAATTTTAAAAAAATATCAAATACTTATTTGTTAGAATAATCTGATATTGAATCCAATGAAATGATGAAATTTTTAAAAGGACTTTATCCTATCGAGACAAATAAAGTGGCCTGTATCATTTTATTTTATTTTTGTAAAAAAAAAAAGTGACCCTTTTTTCAAATTGAGAGTAACAAGAGATATAACTATGCCCTTTTTAAATTCATTACTTTGGATAATATACAGGTTGATCCAAACCCCTGGGACTTCCTTAGGCTTTTAGACTATACAGTGACTTTTTGGACCTTTGGGCTAAGACTTAGTGGTTGAAATTAAAACATATATGACCTATTTGAATTTGGTTTTGAAAAACAATTTTTTTATTTTCAGAATAAAAAAATAAAATAATACAGGCTTGTTTGAAATCTTTTTTTTTTTTAATATTTTTCAGAATAAAAAAAAAACCCATTTGGTAAGACTTATTTTATGAAAAAAAAAAATTAAAAACTATAACTATTTTTTATTTTTAAAATCAAATTGAAAAACATCTTAGTTGTTTTTATTTTCTGTTTTTGTTTTTAACTTTCAAAACAAAAAAAATAAAAAATACAAATTTTCATAAATATTTTACAAAACAATTTTAAGAAGAAAAAAAATCAGAACACAATCAAACAGACTCATTCTATTTGATAAGACCTATTTTGTTAAAATAGTTCAAAAAATTATTTTTTATTTTTTAAAATCAAATTTAAAGAACATATCTTAATTGTTTTTTATTTTATATTTGAACTTTTAAAACAAAAAAAAATACAAAAAACACATATTTCATTAATTATTCTACAAAATAGTTTAAAAAAAAAACACACAATCAAAGAAGCCCGCACCACGTCAGCATCAAGAAATGCTGCATCAGATACCGCATAATTATGTCATCCATATTTACAGAGCCTACAGTTCAGACGAAATCGCTAATATTTCTAAGACATGACTTGAAACAAAGTAAAAATGAACTGAACAATAGCACGATTCAAAAAGCACGGTTTTGCCAAATTTCAATATCCTCCAAATTCTTGCTTTTGAGCAATCCCGTATCTTCCTTGCATTACATTACTGCTTCCATAAGCTGGAGGTGCTGCATTGAAACCCGGACAGTCTCTTGCCCAATGGCCAGTTTGATGGCACTTAAAGCATTCACCAGAAACAACACCTGATCCAGCAGATACCCTGTTTGCGAAGGCCCCTCCCCCAGACTGTCCAGGTCGATTTCTAATATTTGGGCAAAGTGCAGAGATATGATCAGAGCCTCCACAATTGTTACATGACATATGTGAACCAGGAGGCCCTGCTGAAGGAAAAGAACTGTTATATTGGTTTCCATACTGACCCACTTGATTTGCTGGAATCCCATAATCTCTACTAGCATTAGTGTTGCTCTTTATAGAATTATAAACTGGTGGCGTAGCTTGTCCAGTTTCAACACTCCCCAGTCCAGCATTATTGATTACAGTGTTAGTATGGGTACCTTTTGATTTCTCATCCTTAAGCTTATCAATCAAATCCAAAACAAATCTAGATTCAGACGCATAGTTTACCTTCTCTGCTTTTACTACCGTTGACTTAACACGTTGTTCATCACTGAATGTCTCCTCCTTTACTTTTAACTTGAACACATATTTATTGAAGAGAACCTTACGGATGATTTCTGCAAATTTTTCATCCTCTTGTTCTTCAAATTTCAGATAATACAAATCTTTTGCAGGTATACCCATGATCTCCTCACCACCCTCCTGGAAAGCAGTAACCCATGTTAAGCCAGTGTGATCCTGTATCTGGAATTGCAGTAAGTACCTATAATCACATGCGTCAATAGATTGATCACATCTGTCACAACGCCATTTTCCATCTCCATTATTAGTCACCTTTTTGTTACATTGCCTATCCCCTATCATGATAGGACAAGCTGTGTAGCAGAAATTATCAACTTTAATGAATGAAACGCTTGCACAGACAGATATCCAATCAGGCTTCTCTGAAGTCCCTAACTTCTCATCTTTAATCTGAGATATAGTCTTCCGCACATCAGTCTTACCAAAACTGGACGTTTCTCTGGAAATAGAGACAGCTGGTACATTCCTCCCTTCCCTCTCAAACCATTGTTTCAGTGTATACGCCTCTGGGAAATCAGGCTCTACAAATAGCTGGCTAGTGGCTATGGTCCCAATAGACTTCCCATTGAAATCATTTACTCTGACTGCTTTTGCAGCCAAAACTGGAAATGCCCCAGAATCACAAATACTTTGCAGCCTTTGTCCTTCAGCATTGCAAAAACTTCCCCATAAAGTTAATTCAACACTGCGGCCAGACATGTCTTTCAATTGGAGAGTTCTTTTCTGAGTTTCAGTGCCATTTTTTCTCATGATTGAAGCTGTAGGACTAATAGAAGACACCACACCAATCACATCTACAATACTGTTGGTTTCCACACTTTCAACTTCAATAATGGGACGAAAATTGAACGTCTGCTTTGGAATTGAGTTATCATCGTCAAGGCAAGGCTGTATGATTGATGTAATATCAAGGGTTAGCTCTTGATCATTACGAAGGTGATTAAAATTCTTTTGCGCTGGCTTTATGCTTCCCCTGGAAACCAGATAGACTTTACCAGCTTCAATTACATTATAGAACTGATCAGCCACGGTATTAAAGCAAGTTGCCCGAATTTCTCCACCGTCAGAATCCAGAAGATCAAAAGAAAATACTTTGCCCTCACCTCGGGCATTATTATAGTGCCTGAGTTCTCCCTTAGCCGTTACTCTAGCTTTAATTGTCCACATATTCTGGTATGGATTTAACGCAGCTATTGGAATTATCCTGGGGGGAGCTTCATTTCTTCCTACAGGCCCTCTATTAGTGTACATTGGAGATTGCTGTCGGTACATGGGCTGAGGTGGACGAGCATAAGAATTTTGCAACGGCCTTGAAGCCTCAGATTGGTGACTGCGAAAACTTGTGTTCTGATCACCATAAGTGCCACTGAATGGTGTTGATCTAGGCAAACTGACTCCAGGCTCTACTTTAGGATAAATAGGAGGGGCATTAGATGCACCATATCTTGCAGAGTCAGAATTACTAGAATAAGCACTAGTAGGAGGAGGATTCACTTTCGGGTGGTCCGGGGATGACCCAGCCACATTTGCTCTAGCAGGCACGCCGCCTGCATGTGAACTACTATTTAAAGACTGTGAATTCCCAGAGTTGATCCCTGACTGACCAGAAGCAGATTGTGCAGATACATTTTTTGATGCTGGGATAGGTTCTCCAATCAAATCACATTTGTCCAATAAGACTTCAAGCTCAATGATGATAATAATCCTGTTTACAATGAATTTAACAAAAGCATTCAAACTCGCAAGACTTCAAAAGCACAAACATGATATCGAGAACATGAGGTAATTGATCTTCATCACCAACCTTCGAAAACTATAACAAACGGATGTCAAATTCATCAACTGAAGCACGCACATATCATTACCAAAAGTAAACAATAGGACAAAAATTGCACGGCATTAAACATATTTACATCAGTTAAGACCCAATATAGCAATAACACCGACGTACAGTTGAAAATACCTAATTTCGGATACTAATCTCTTCTAACTTTCGCCCACAGAAAAATTATTACCCCAGAGCATAAAAACTGGACTAAATAAATAAATTAGAAAGATAAAATCCACAACGCTGCTACGAAACGGAGAATAGAACATGCGAAGTTGAACTCACTTGCGGCCCTGGACAGCGTTGCAAACGAACTGAGTGAGCTTAACAACGGAACCTTTCTGCAACCTTCCAGAATGGATCAACTCGTTCTTCTGCGTGCCGAGCATCCCTTGCTGATAAAGCGAGCCATCCGAAAGCACCAACCTGTACCTCTCGCTGTGGCTGTGCTGCGACGACTGCACCAGCTTCAAGTCGATAACTTGAAGCACTGGCCTCAAATCCTCCGAAGAGAAATCGTCACTACTCATAGTCGATATGGCCCCTTCCGTCAGATTCACATCAGCCATTATCGCTTCTTCTTTTTCCCAAATTTGGGGATCGAGAGGAAGAAACCCTAATTGATTCGAGGGATTTGATAGAATAGATCGAGATTAAGAGTTGAAGCGGAAGAGTTAGAGGGAGAGAGAGTGTGTGAATGTGGGAGGGAGAGAGTATTTGAAACCCTAGTGAGTGGTGGAAAATCTTAAAAAGGCGCCATAATTGGTTCCGTTTGGAGAGGGAAACGCCAATTTGCGAAAGGTATATTTTCGTAATGGCCGACAAGGGTATTGGGATTTCACGAAATTCCAATCATGTCCTTATTGTGTTTGGGTCGTTGGAGAATGTCTTCCGAAGGAAGCCCCATGATTTTAGGCCTCACGCGTATTAGAAACCGTTTATAAATTATGAAGGCTTTTTTTAGAAAAATAAATAAATTATAAATATTTTTAAGAAATTTGTTAAAGGGATTAATATTTTTCCTATTACAAAAGATAAAATTATATCCTACAAACTCAAAACATCATTTTGAGGTTAGAGATTAAAAATAAAGGATATTTTGATAAAATTCGTGATAGAAATGTAACATTTTTAAAATACCCTTTAGTTTTTAATTTTTAATCTCAAAATGGCATCATTTTTTTGTTTGCAGAAGATAATTTTATATCCAATGTTATTCATTTTATTATAATATTATTTTATGGAAAAAGTATTTCACCAGATACCGAAGATAAAGTTATATTCATATCCAGTAAGCTCAAAACGACGTCATTTGAGAGTTATATGTTTAAAAATTTATAATGATAAAGACTAATATAATTCTGTAATATATTAAAATTGTAAAAATACCTTGATTTTTATCCCAAAATACCATCATTTTGGACTCACCGGAGATAACTAATCTCCATTGACTAAAGAAATCCTTTACCCTTATCGTATATATTAAGAAGTAAAATCATTCTTTAAAAAATGTGTTGTCCCTCCCTCCTTCAATATCCACTTTCTGTTCATACTTGAAATCACTTACAATATTTTATCTTTTAGTAATTTTTCAAATTTGAATTTTTATATTGATAAGTGTAAAAAGAGTTCAGCATGATTTGATGGGCAAACAATTATATTTTACTTTCTACATTAGAAATTATTAAACCTATTAATAATATTGTGATTATGTCTGTTAGGATTAATTAATTTTTTTTGGGTAAAAAACCAAATTGTTGCAATTGTACCACTATCTTCTGCATCATAAATTCTTAAGCATATTAATAATATTTACTATTATACTTGTAAGAGTCTTGAAAATAGATCTTCTCGTATTAAAATTTCACATAATTTGATCATGTGAAAATTTTGTATCTATATATTTTTTTATCAGTGATAATTAAACTTCACTTATTTAATGAATTTGATGAGAGATATTGACACAAAATTTTGATATGACCAAATAAAATTTTAAGAGTCTTCTAGCGCTACATTACTGGATATTGGTGAAAATATCTCCGGCATACTAAAGTGGTGAGGAACCATTTCCATTGCTTTTGCTTCATTGTTTACGTAAAGAATTTGACCTAGAGCATAGGGAATATGAGTGATAAATGTCAATAAATCTTTCATGTCTCACTTAACACACTATTTTTCTCTAGTCATTATTAATTGGCCTGAGGCATGAAAGTATTGATATATGTGCAAAATGTTTTTACATTAAACAATTTTTCTTGGTGTACGATTTCTGTATTATGATTATTTTGTATCAAGTACTGTATAATAAAAAAGTAAAAGAATATTTGATGGGTCTTACGAAGTAACACATTGTAACTTTTGTCTTTATGAGCACTGTAAGCATTTTATTTTGGGAAATCATTTTCTTATGCTACATGAGAGAATTATCTCATGTAGCATAGACAATATTATAGATGGGATCCACAAAACAAGAAGAAAGAGAAAAATAGAGATGAGACCCACTTCGATTTTGTGTGTGTAGGAATTTAACTTTTCTCATGTGAAATGAGAGAAAAATAACCCTTTTATTTTTCCGTGGTAATTAGGTAGTATTGTGTTGTTCAAAGAGGTGAAATTAAGAGTAAATATTTTTTTGGTCTTCAGCAAATTTTACGATGTTCTTTTTAGTCTCTAGCAAATAAAAAGGCTATTTGTGGTACCTAAAAAATTCAAAATGAACTCATTTAGTTGAAATTGTAATTCTTCATAAATTCAAAAAAGATCCACATTAATCCCTCAAAAGAATTAAAATGAATTCAATTTGAATTTCTTAAGGGTCACAATTAGTCTTTTTATTTTTTAAGAATTAAAATGAATATCGTAAAATTTGCTGAGGACCAAAAATAATATTCACTGTGGAAGCGTTTGTCGTGCTGCTGCAATTTTTATATGAAACAAAGACAGCCGAGAAAATTAACTCCGGGGGTGTTTATTAATATCTTAAAAGAGAATAATAAAGCTAACGTGTCAAGTTTTCTTTTAATTTTAATTTTGTGTTCACACTTCTATGTCATTTTTAAAAATAAATAAATATTTATTTTTTAAGTAAATATAAATTCGAAATTAAATTATTGATGGCAAGCATTAAATTAATATTCCACTATTATTTCTACATTGAAATTGTAAAGTTTTTAATTGAAAATCATTGGAAATTCAACTTCACGTGGGCCACAAAATTTATTAAAATTTGTTAATGACAAACAGTTGTATTAATGTCTCGCTACTTTCTACATGTGGTCGGCAAAATTTAATATAACTTGTTAGTGTTTTATTATGGAAAGTATTCAAATTCGAAATTTAAACTTGAAGGTGAGAAAAGAGTTCATCATTAATATCCCACTACTTTCTGCATGGTTATTGTTAACCCTGTTAATATCTCACTATTGAGCTTAATTATTAAAAAATAAAATTATTTCGTGTATAAATAGGTTGTGTTACTAGGTATTTTCATTTGGTAATTAACTTCTGTACACATGTTTATTCTCTTATTTGTCTGTTTATTTTCTCTATCTTCTCAAACTGTTCTTCTATTAGATGAACATGTAATATATATTTTTGTAGCTCTGTTGTAGAGCAAAGCTAACGAGATGATTTGGAATCACTGGGAAATGTACTTATGTACTTCCTCAGAGGAAGATATGAAATTATTCTTTATCTTTTTTTTTTCTCCAAGTATTTTCTCCATAATCCAATATCATGAATGAGATTATAAAATAAAATGTCTTAACTTTTAAATGACTAAATATTTATGTTTAGCCTTCCTTATCTCTGCTCTTTGGACATCATCTCAAAATTCAACACGGTATAAATTTATCCCTTATCGTAAAGTCCTTTTGTTTTATATCTCAAGCGCAAAATGAGCTTTCTCTTCTATTTTTTTTATCCATACATAATTTGTTTTTCAATGTTGTTGTTGTTCTTTAATTTATATCTGTTCTTGACATATATACTTACTGTTATGATGCAAGCGAACACATGCAGACTTTTTTCAATAACTTTTTTATTTTCAAATTTCTAGGTGTATAGCATGTGTCAGTATTTAAATATTGAGCATTGCTGAATGATGTTCTGGATTCATGCATTGGAATTCTGGAAACTATGATACACGGACACTGAAACGGGACACGACACGTCGACACGTTAATTCTAAAAAATGATATATTTTGACACGTTAGGACACGTTTTGATATTAAATAATATTATATAATTTATATTTAATAGATATAACAGTCCATAATAAGTCATATAACAAATCAAATATTCAAATTTCATAAAACAATTATAAATATAAATAATTTTTCGTACCTTGTTAATTTTTCATGTCAAATTTTATAACTGGAAAAATTGTTTTATAAATGATTTTTTTTATTTAATAAAATAAAATAAAGACTAAAAAAAAAGTGTCCGAGCGTTGACCACCTATCAGAAAAAGTTGACTGCGTGTCGAAAAAACGTGTTAAAACATGTCAGAGAGTTGACCACGTGTTCCAAAATATTGACCGCGTGTCAGAGTGTGTCCGACACTCAATTTTTTCAAAAGAAAGTGTGTCCGTGATTCAAAGTGTGAAAGTATGCCACCATCTCTGGTAAGAGTTTATTTTAAGTGATTTATAAATGAAGAACTATAACTTAATCTATTTCTTTCTTCTTCTTCTTTTGACAATATTGATCCGTAATAACCTTAGTTTTTGAACTCAAAGCAATTTTTTTTCTAAGAATTATTTGATTTAATTATCATTGTTAATTTATTTTTCTACTTCTTCTTTTTGTGCCTATTCTGTAACTGTCTATCGTAATTCAATGTAATTAGGCATTAGAAAGCTCTACTCTGCATGTTCACATTGAGAATATAAACCAAAAGATAAATCAGTGACTCTTCAATTTCAAAATATATTACAGGCATATGGAACTTTTTATCTTCCAATAAATTTATCATAGTTAGTCTTAAAACCAACATCTTATATAAAACAAAGTGAATATACCAGAAGCCAACAATTTTTTTTAAAAATAAAAACAATTCCAAACTATAATACAAAAAAAGAAAATAAAAGAAGATCCGTACAATTTTTTTTAAATGTTTAACATAAGCATTTTAAATGTACAAATATAACCAATTTAAAAATAAATAAATAATAGTTTAAAAGCATTTTTTCTTTTCAACCATAAATATATCTATAAATTCAATAATAGTTGAAGAGAAAAACTATTCTTATGTCCCATGACATAAGTTTTTTCTCCTACACACCCTTCGATAACTGTGCCACCTTTTTTCTTTTCTTTTCTTTTCTTTTATTTTTCAGGTGGTGGAGCCCACTAGTTTATCTCTATGACATGTGATAACTATCTCCTTTAACATGAGATTAATAAAACCCATAGTTTAAAGTGACCTTTTCATTATGGGACACCAAAAAATTTATCCTCTACCAAATATTTCTTTAAAGTGATATTCAAATAATTTAAATTAATGTCACATAAAACTCGACAAAATCACCACTTTAATATATTTGGAAGTTATTAGAGAACTAATTTGATGTTAACAAATTAATGCCAATTGTATTTAAAAAAAAAAATCTAAATAATGATTCAGTTAGCATCAAAGATATTAACACCTACCCATATTAAGAATAAATTAATCTTATATCAAACATTATTTACTTATAATTAATTTGGTCTAATTAAACAAAGAGTATGCGACAGACTTGGAAATTTTTTATTTTATTATTTTCATTCTGCACGCGATAATTTAGGGGTGTAAATGGGCTGGGCTGGGCTGGGCTTTGGCCATCCTGGCCCAAGCCTACGTAAATAAAAATCTAGCCTATCTGGCCTATTAAAGGCTTTATTTGTAGGCCAAGCCCGGCCCATTTTCAAAAATAAGAAAGCCTGACATGGCCTACAGGCCTTGTAGGCTTCCAACTATATATACTAAGCAAAAAAAATAAATTGTATAGAGCAAAGAAAGTTTCATTCATCCATGCACTAGTACTTCTCATAAGAAAAAGATGACAAACAAGAAAGAGTCAACATAATACCTCAGCTCTAGAATGTATATCATAGAGGAATAAAGTCAAAGAAATGAGAAAAATAAGAAAAATACAATTACTGGATGCTGAAATAAAGTCTACAAGAGAATGTCATTCATTTAAAAATCTTTAAACCACCATCAAGACAAGGGAAAGAAGAGTATTATTGAAAGATCTTCATCAGTAACATCATAATCCAGCAAGGTACCCATTGCTCCATGGTATTAAGCTGCAACAGCATGTAAAATTTGGAAACATTAGACAAGTTTTTCTTTCATAAAATAAAATAGCACAAAAAGTAAGAGATATTGGTATTTAGTACTTTGTGTCTTTGCCACATAAAATAAATATTATTTTTTTATTTTATTTTCATAAATTAAATAGGCCAGCCTACAAGGCTGTAGGCCGGGCTTGACAAAATTGGCCTATGGCCTATTTATTAAAAAAGCTTTTTTATAAACCTAAGCCTACTCTACTTTTTTGAAAGGCCGAGCCTGGGCTGAACTTAATGTAGGCCGGGCCGTAGGCTGGGCGCTGGCCAGCCTGACCCATTTACCCCCCTATACGCGAGATGTCATACAGACATGGATGAAGCATTTTTTTCTTGAAAAAAATAAAAAAAAGTGAAATAAAAAAAAATAAAGGCAAGACACAGTGCGTTGAATCAATACCCCGAAGTGGGGTTTCTTTGACCATGACCGCGTGACGAACCGAACTCTCTGTATTCTGTGTGTGACCATAAAAATATCTTGTTTTCGTTGCGTAGTCGGAACCTTTCCTCCGATCACCGGATAAATGGTTCCGGTCTCCGGTGGCCGGCATCAACACCACTTCGATTCCGACAAGGCATAACCCTTATCTGATTTCATGGATCCTTCTGATTCTCACTCCCAGTCACTGGAACAGGAAGTGCCCAAGAAGAACGGCGTCGTTTTTGTTATACTGCGATGGGTTCTCGCAATTCTATTCCCCTTCCTTTTATTGTTCTCGATTCCCTTTCTGGTTGGTTTGTTGCTTCTCGTGGTCGCCGATTTCTCTATCCCTAACCCCATTTCTCTCCCCTCACAGTGCAAAATCGTCTCCACCGGTTAGTTTATCTTCTACCTTCAATTCAATAACATGCTTAAACTTCTCTGTATGAGTTTCCAAGCTTAGTTTAGTTTCATCCTGAATGAAAATTATGAAATCAATACGCATGAAGTGGGAATTGGATTTTTTTTAAATTTTTTTTTTAGGTTTTTAGATTCAGCTCAGGAAGTAGTGTAGGAAGGTATTAGAAGCCGATGGATCAAGTAGAAGGAGTTGACTAAATTCTTGATTTGGGATATTTGACTTAATTACTTTAGCTGCTACATTGCTTGATTACTTTTTTTTTTCCAGTTCAAAAAGGTTATATTGAACTCCCGAAATGTAGTGTAAAATGCTAGCTTGCTTTGCACAAAACTTGTAATTAGTAAAATATAAATTTTGCTCAGAATATTTGTGTATTTTAGTAAGAAACTTCTTGCTGAAATGAACAATGTTATGCGATTATACAGTTAAGTTCTCTGTTATGGTGAATCTGTTTGTTTAAATATATATACTTTTGAGGGCTCTAAACTGCAGCATTTGAAATTTTGGCAGCTTCGAAAAATCTTATTTCCAATATCAGTGCATAATAGCCCTTATTAAGTTTGTCCAGAAAAAGCTGTACTTATTGTACTTCAATCTTCATAGCTAAAAATGTCTTCATATATATTTTTTTTATTAATAATTTGTGAAAAAGGAAGTCAATTATATATGATGCTTTAAAGTTACACATATCTTTTGTGAGCTAATGATTAATTTGATTTATATTTTTCTGTTCTGATCTTTGTTTGATTGATAATACTCATTTGATTCGATGTTAAGAAGTTTTGCGAAGAATGGAAGGTATTATTGCTTGTTTTACTTCATATTAAATTGCATGTTATCATTTTTCTTACAGGGGTTGATATCAGGTCATCCAAGATTTGTGAACTTGGAATGTTAAATCATAAAGTAAAGGATATATTTCATCATTTTGAAAGAAGCAAATTTCGCTGCCGTTATGATTACTATTGGGCTTCTGTATTCAAGGTTATTATAACTTGTTGCCAATTTAGGTATTGTTTACTATTTTTTAATAAAAGAAGAGATATTATTTTGTAGAAGAAAGACAAGGCACAAGTAATAAGGAAGATAAGATTTTCTCCCATCAATGACTATAAAAAGGAAAATAACATTAACAAACAAGTTTGTTAGTGCAGGAAAGATCTCCAATTCCTCTGCATATCTGCAAGGGATTTTGCCTTAAAAAACCATTTGGCCTGAGTTGATTCTTTATATGGTATCAGATCCCATGACCAAGTGGTCTAGAGTTTGTTTCATGTCGCCCCCATTCTTCTAATAAAAATGTTTAATTTCCATGTCTCAAACCCTGAAAAGAAGAAAAGGCTCTTAGTGTGGTGGGCCTGTAAATTGTCCGTGCCTCAATCCTATAAGTCTCTTATTGTGAGGGGGTGTGTTAAGGGATAACATAATATAAAATAACAAAGGCAGTTTAAACTTCGCAAGGACAGAGAAACACCTTGGAAAATACAAGCATTCCCCTCCATTTGAATACGCCAAAGAACTAAAATTGCTCACTATCTTAAATTTCCCCCCTACTTGCTCGTTAGACACTCTAAAATCAATCAATAAGAACTGCTCCAGACTCAAAAAGACACATCCAATATTCATCAATAATTCCAAATACCTTATCTCAAACAAAAGTAGCTGCAGAACAGTGTGAAGAAAATAGACTGATATTTTGGGTTAGAACTTAGAACCTCACAAAACATTAGTAGTATCAGCGGGAAGAGTTTTATGTGGTCTACGTACCTGTAGCATACTGTAACATTGCTGTAAGTAGCAGTCCTGTTAAGTACCTCTGTCGAAACCAAAGACTTGACTGTTTAGGTTAGTTATTAGCACTAAATAATATCCTTTCTAATCTTGCTTGCCTTGAATGCTTGTCCCTTTTGGTTCAGAACCATACACAGTTTTCTTTTCTTGTCCAAGTCACATTATCTTTGTGTAGAACATGCTACCATATATGACAAGTTGACAACCAATTAATTGTGTATCTGTATGTACATACCTTATCTATGGTCTATCCTCCAATGGTTATGACAACTAGAGGGCTAGGTAATTCTTTTGGTTAGTTATAAATAATTTATGGCAACACTTTTTCAGGTGGAATATAAAGATCACTTCTCAGGTCAGATGCAAATTGCATTTGCAGAGGCTCCAAATGAGGCCCTTCCTATTTATTGCAGGCCTAATTTTGGTGCTGCATGGTTGACGCAATACAAATTTAAGGTGGGGATCTCAACTTGTGGACTTTGATATTATGTGATCAAGCTGAACCTCATTATTGTGTGTAATTTTCATAATGATCCCATATATAGTAAAAGTTAACTATTGTTACCAACTCAGTTGAGGTCTTTGGTAATATTATCTCATTTTTATTTTCTCTTCCTCCTTTAATAGATCAACGAGACTTATGATTGCTGGTACACGTCTGGCATTTCCAAAGTGCATTTATATCAAGAAAATCTTTTCGATTGCCATGCCGATGAGCAGTCTACTCTTGAGAAGATTAGACAATATTCTACCCTGTGAGTACTTTACACTATTTTTCAACCTACCAAATATTTGATTGCTTATTTGCTATGATATCATAGGTTAGATTAAATTAATTAAAATGGCATTGAAGAGTGAGAACTCATAATCTAGCGTTTGTAGATTTAACATTGTCAAGACTTAGCATTTGGGAACTCTGTTCAACTTTTAGTTGGTTTATTTTCAATGTAAACAAACACTTTACGTCTCAGACAAAAAAGACCTTCACCCGGTGTGAAGTTCTTTATGGTGACTCTAAATGAGTGACCAGACTTGTTTATTTGAAGACAGCAAAGAAACTTGCGCATAGCCCAAAGGCTTGGTGGGGATTTAGGTCAAAAACTCAAAATCATAGGTTTAAGTCGTGATAACAACTCCTTGATATATTGAAAAAAGATAATGGGTCAACTAATCCTTTGTCCTTATATAACATTGATAGTTGACATTTTTATTCAACAAGTTCTATGAACAAATAAATAGAAATGTTGTTTCTAGATAGTAGTGTGATATGGAGTCAATTCGCATGTTAAGCCTATCATTTTGAAGAAAAATGTGTGAAAGCCCTACTGATCCTACATGAATTTGTATTCTCAATGGAGGATAGTTTGCTTGGGATGGGGTTGAATTGGTGGGCTCCTACCTTTTATTTCTTGGTCAATATTATATTCTATATAAAGGTAGACAATATGCTATTTCTTTTCCAAGTCATGTATAAATCCAGTGAAGTTTGGGCTATGTCCCTGATAGGATCTGGCAAATTATCAGAGTAAAAGCGCACACAGAACACCAAGCATGGCCCAGAAGAACTGGATTTTCTGATATATTGATTGAAAGTAATTAAGGAAAATACAATTGTAGAGACAATTTTAGAAATAATGGAAGAAGAAAGGAAAAAAATACAAGAAAAGCTAAAAGGTTTTCTGGAGCAATTCGAGAGGCTCCAAATTTCTCTCCCAATCTGGTTTCCCAGCCCAAGAAGTCCCAAATTCCCAATGTCCTTCACACCTTTCACCCTCCCCATCTTATACTAAGTTTAACCTCCTATAATATTCTAAAGTTAGTTATGCCACCTCATTGGTAGAGCATAATCCCCTACAACTCCCCTTACATATACCTACGTATATAATCCTATCAGTCCCATTCATCAAAAAAACTTTGTTGGAAATAAGGTTTGATTGAATAGTGAATTTAATCGGGAGATAATCCAATATAATAATGGGTCAGACCCCCACCCTCTCCTCCTAAAGAAGCTGGTGCTGTTTTACAATTATAAGTTGCTTTTATGACAGTTGAGTATTGATAATCTAATTCCTCTAAATTTATAAATTGTTGATAGTGATTTTTTGTATAGGCATATTTATTATGTTTGAGTAGCATGTCATATAAATATATGTATTTTTATTATAAATACAATATAAAGGTCATGTTGATCTATTATTTATATTATGTATGGATCTCCTATCAGGGCCATGGAGATGGTAAATTCCTGGTTTTCTGGTAAGGGAAGGACGAAATATTGGAGGTGGGAAACTATAGCTGGACTCGTAACTGGGTTCTCAACTTCTTTGATCTCCATAACTTTTATTAGGCTCCTACAACTACTGCTATCTTCATTATATCGATTTTTTGCAAAATGGGCATTCCCTCGGCGAGTCAATGCTGTTCTCATCAGGCGCGCTTGTTTTCTTTTGGCTTACTTATGTTTTGTGGCTTGGTTAGCTATTGAATATGGGAAGAGGCTTGGTCTCCTGGATATTTTCAGAATCCCCATGTAATATTATAATTACAGCAGGTGTTGTCCCATGATAATGAGTGGCGGCACCGTGTAAGGAAGTTATGTAGAGTGGGAATTGAAACTGTAATAGTTTGAATTAAATAGACTCAGTTCCTGTACTTTTCTTTTCAAGTTTTTGGTTAAACTAGTAAGTTTCGGAATAGTGGTTTACATTCTTGTCTTATATCAAATTGCCCACTTGAGTAGCTGTTTGAAGGGATAGTGTGTGTCCCCTACACAGTTGAATTAACACTGTTGTAAAAGCCATTACGATAGCGGAATGAAATTATACTTTATGTTTGTACAAAGTATTTCGAATTTGCGAGGGGTGAGGATTAATCATATCCAATTTTATCCTTGTATGATTGCAAAGAATCCATGGTTTTTCTTTCGCGAAGGAGTAATTTTATTGCATCTCCCAGGCTCGATCAAGAAAGTATTATAATATTAAAATTTAATTTTGATTGAGCGTCATCCAATATTGAATAAACATCTCATTTAAATGAATTTAATCATCTTAATCATTACATAAGGTGATTATTTTGATAAATGGTGTAACATATTATTTGACAGTAAAGTAAATAAAATAAAATTTGATGTATTAATTAAGTTGTTATCTTATTCTGTTCCTAAGTTTTATACTTTGAAATTAAAAGGTACTGCAAAAGAAAATAACTTGATAACAATATCTTTACAAGTAGCAATAGCAACAATGGTGGTGGCAGCAGCTACAACAATAATGGTGATGGTAATAGTTGTAGCCAGTGGCATTGGTAGCCATGAGTCCATGACGATTTTGAAAATGTTAAGAGTGGTGGCAGAAGTGGTAGTTGCAATAAGCAATGGGTACAGTGGCAATGACAGTGACAGCAATACTAGGGATGGCAGATGGGCTGTGGAGGATGATATTCTTGTTACTTAAATAATTTTTATTATGAATGAAACGAGCATTCATTTAAATTTGGAAGGATTGGTTATTTTATATATTTGAAAAAAAGAATTGATAGGATTAACTTACACCGATATAAGAATATCAAGTTTTACACCAAATTTTAACCGTTGATTTTCGTGTATGTAACAGTTAAGATTTTGAGTCATAATAATTAATTAATTAATACTACCTAATAAATTCTTAACCGTTAAATACATGAAAAATAATAGTTAAAATTTGATGTAAGATTTTTTATTCTTATATCGATGTAAAAATATCTTCCCAAAAAGAAAAATGCGGGTACCATGGTTATTGCTTTATAGAAGTAACTTATAATAAATTTAAGAAGGCAAGAAAAAGGGTTCGATATTGAAGTACATGAAATGGGCTACAATTATGTTTTACTTGTTTGAAGATGAAAATAAATGAGCACTACTTTTGATACTTGTGAAGATGGTAGGTAGAATAGAAAAAAAGTAAAACCTTAAGTCGTGAATTTTGCTTCCGCAAAGTTTAAAATTGAATTCGTCATCTAACAATTTATTTAGCTGAGCATCTACACAACTAAGGGAAGCGAGTAATAGCGGTATAGAAGTTACAAGAGTTACGTACTCTTATTCAATAAAGATACTCAATAAGCAAAAATAAAACCAGATGGAATCTACAGGCCAAACACTTGTTATCGATGATAATATGCTTAAGAGTTAGTCTGCTAGCATTTGAACATTTCTTACAATCCTAATGATGTTTAGGTTTATAAATACACTAGACTTTAGAATGGCTTGGCTGCACACAGATTCTGAGAACACCTTGTTTTAATTTATCAGGTTCATTTCTATGGCACCTGCTTCTCAAATCTCTAATAACAGTTAGGTTTAACCAGATACATTGTCATACTAATAAATCAGAGATTCCATGCATTTATATTTTGCTAAGAGACTCCATAAGTCACTGTGGTAAGGTTTTCTTGTCATAGCATGTCTGAGCACTGCATTGTTTTTGAGGAGGATGTAGTAGGAAAACAAAACATTAGATCTTTCCAGTTTCTGATAGAATTCTTTCAATTTCTTCTAGGAGGCGCTCTTTTTCATCTGCCAAGTCCTCGTTCTGCTTCTGAAGGTCCTCTATCTGCTTTGTTTGTTCAGAATCCTTCCTGAAAATTTGTAATGTATGACGTTAATATATCAATTTGTATATACATTTTGTATACGAAGTTTAACAGTTAATAGGCGATCAAATTGTGATACATGCGTATGCAGCCACTTTTCACATCCTATTAATACACTGCAAATGAGGAAACAAGCTTTAAAGTGGAAGAGTGGTCTGTGAAATTATCCTTAGCTGTTAAAGTCCTTGAACACTTTCCTAATACTATCTGTACTTATTATATCCCTTTTTTTTTTTTTATACCGACCCCAATTACTTCTTTTAGGCGAGTCGGCTCTCGGGCATTCCACAAGCTTCAACTCTTTGAGCCGGTTATGAGACTAATTCCGAGTCGAGGCTTAGCACAGTTAAAGTTCCTTGCCCCTCCCTAAAGATGTATTTGGTGGCTCCCCACTCTACTCAGTCTGTGTTGCCAATTTGAGTTGCCAATTTGAGTTACACGCGTTGGGTTAACTCTACTCTTTCTATACTGTTATTGACTTATTGTAGTCAATCCAGGAAAAAAGATACCAATATAGGGACAGAGAGTGGAGGCAAAAAAGAAAAGGAAAAAAAAGAATCCAACGTATTATCTAATATTTATCTTAGTATGCCCTTAATTTTGATTTGCTTTGATTACCTATTCATGAAGGACAAATTAAGTTTTAGTGATCGAACTTCCTTCTCAAGGTTTTCACACCGCTTCAAGACAGCTTGCATGTCTGATGGAACTGAAGGTGTCAAATTTCTTTCCTTTGCCTCAGCCATTCTGCATCACAAAGGTTAATAAAATAGTTTGTAAGTTGAAACAAGCATCCAATACAATATTTGATAGAAAGAGACTCTCTTTTCTGTTTCTTGGGATACTTTTACATACTTCCTTGAGCGTTCCACCCTACGCTTTTTTGTAGTGTCCCCCTTGTCCCCTGTACAAACATTTGGTTAGAGAGGGACCGGGATAGTCAAATTGTGAAAAGAACAACTAAAAATTCTACTCAAACATTTATTATAATTTTCTCTACAGTTTTGTCAGGCCAAGATAATTATATCATGTAGTATGTGTGATATTGAACAGAAGGTAAAAATTGCAATCATGTTAAATCTTAGTTCTTCCAATACTTAATCTGCATGTACTCCTTTATTCATGAACATTACATCAAGAGCATCTAGCAAGTTCTTTGACCTAATAAAAAAAATGTCTATTCTTCTAGATTTTACCAGATACAGCTATTAGCAAATTTATTATTACTAAGATGATGGATTTACAATTATCTAAATCTATATGATGTGGTAGAAACTAGAACTAAATCATGAGAAAAATTGTTGTCACTAATATGGTAAAAGTTGCAATCATCTTGCAGTGGAAGTTTGTCTTTTTTGTGGATTCTTGCAGGCTACTAATTTTTTTATGCTGTTTTTATATTTTTATTCACAAAAGTTGCTCAGAAAACCTGAGTTTTCTAAAATTAAGATAAAAATCTTCAGAACGGATCAAGCAATAAAGAGAATCAAAATTCTATTGTATGTGTTAAAGCACAATATCTCCATCTAATCTAGAAATAAATGGTTACCTGAAACAGCTGATGTCACAGATCCATATCTCTCTAGACTTCTCTTCTGCACAATTTAACGAGATTAACCCCCCAAAAACAAAATAGATAGTCAAATTCTCTCCGTAAAACCATAAATTCTAGAGAAAATAAGTTACTATCTAAGAGTAGGTTATACCTTCCGATCATCTTTCAGATTATCCATTATCTGTTCTCTGAAACCTACATTTCAGCCAAAACACAATTATAGGGTAATAAAAAGAAGGGGGAAATTTGTAACCAAAAATAAAATAAAATAAGGGAAAAACAATTCTTATGCAGCATGAGAAGTGTTTTCTCATGTTAGAAGACTTCGATTTGCATGCAAAGTTGGCCCATTAGTTGAGTCACAACATGAGGTAATAATTCTCGTGCAACATTTGAAAATCAAAGCTCTAAAAAGAAATGGACATTGTTTGAAAAGTTAAATAATCAAGAAACATTTCTGTTCTAGTGTTCTGACCTAAAAATGATTCTTGAGTGCCAAATATGATTTTAAAAGAAATCAGACATAATTATAGTGGGGACTCCAAGTTTGTACTCACTGCTTTGGGGGATTGTTTTTCACATGAAATACTACCAAATTGAATTGATTCAATTTCTGCACTTAATGTTCCATCCATATTGCATTTTTCAAAATTTGAGAATTAAGCAAGAAGTTAAAAGAATGGCACAAAATGGCTTCGTTTGCTTATACCAAAATTCAGTGTCATAATATTTGATAGACTTCATACAACCTGTATAAGACAATAGGAGAAAAAACATTTTGGACTGAAGTGAATATTTATAGATAGAAATACCAAAGCAAATGGATATGATGAAAGATGTCCAATGAACAATGGTTTAGGCAAACTGAAACAACT
The DNA here is from genome assembly GCF_033153095.1 of Gastrolobium bilobum. Lineage (NCBI taxonomy): Eukaryota > Viridiplantae > Streptophyta > Magnoliopsida > Fabales > Fabaceae > Gastrolobium > Gastrolobium bilobum. Next base: position 22,353 of record NW_026897692.1, on the reverse strand, counting down.
CCATCATCATGTAATATTTATACCTTTGACTTTATTTTGAGTATTTTCTGAACTTCTACTCACTCCTACTTGTTTCCATGAGCTTTCACAGAGAGTTTGATTTGAATTGCTGGGACCTTCACATGCATCCAAACCTGAGGACATTACTGGTGCAGCAGCAGAGGATTCACTTTGAGAAGGTTCTTGGGAAGCTGTTCCCACATATACTTGGTTTGTCTGATTTGCAAAGCCATCGAAGACGAGGTTTATAGATCCTTCAAGTGTTTGCAGGGCCCCAGGATCCTTAACTTGACCACTTGAGGCTCCTTGAACATTTATTGGCTTTTGATAACTCCAGTTTTCTTGTCCTTCATTAAAACCAGTTTGGTAAAGAGGTTCTTGAGGGAAAAAATGTCCATTTAAGCTATCTTCAGCTTCTTTCTCAACATGGCTGCTGAGTCTCTTTGCTTGTAATGTACCCTTTAGCATACTTACACAGGATGAAACTTTATCTGCATCAACCAATTGATGTGTGTTGAAGGTAGACGAAGATGAGTTGGATGGAGACATGAATGAACCCTTTTGGCTTTGAAGTTCACACATTGAAAGGTAATCAAAACCATTTAAATTTGCAACTTCTTGTCTTATAGTGTCAGCACCTTGGTGAGGGGCCATTTGCATGGATTCCATTCCTTGTATTGCTTGAGCATTTTGCATTTCAGTATACCTCCGCCTGCAAAGAAATCTTGACAAATTAGTGGTTTGAGATTTCTCTCAAAACATTTTACAGTAACTCACAATAATAATGAAGTAGTATAAATCTAAAGCTTCAGAATCTAATGTATGACTTTTGTATGAACGTGACAATGGAAAAACCAACAGATGAACTAATATGGTGCAAGGTGTGATAATGATACCGCAATTCAGAGGACCGGCTTCTTGTCACTCGTTGCTCACTAAGAAACCAAGCCTGCATTAATGACGAGACATCAAATGACCATGAAGCTTCATTGAACTAAGGCTTCAGCAAAGAGTTTGATATAAACAAACCTTGGCCAGAAACAAATTACTAGATTGCAGTTCTCTATCAACAGGATCTCTGATGAAAATTGACACCAAACTAAGTTAGAAATACTGAACTACTTTCTCAATCAAATAAATAACTGTATTGGTGACAAGGCAAACTACAGTAAAGATAATTAGAAGGAGCAATAAACTCCTGTGAAGAACCAATTCAACCCAATAGCTTAAGCTGTTGGATGAGAGCCTTTTTAATTATTTATACTATTCTCTAACACGCCCCTCACACGATGTTTCACTGACATCGACACAGAACACGGGACACAATACGACATTCTTACACGTTAATTCTAAAAAATGTTAAATTTCAATACGTTAAAATACGTTTTTGATATATTTATGCAGTGTATATTATATTTAATATTTAACAATTTAACAAAAAAATGAAGCTAAACTTATAATACTCATCAATTTTGCAAAGAAACATAAGATATCGCAAATATTTATATTAAACTCAATAAAATGGTAATCGTAATCCAACGAATCTAATAGTTGTAACGAAAAACGCAACGCAGCACAATCTTTGAACCCTTTTTTGAGTTTCTGCAACGCGTGTTGGAGTGTCGGGGAGTGTCAGACACGACACGTCAGGTTTTTTGAAGTGTCAGTGCATCATAGCACACAAGAGCTCACTGGATTTGAAGGGTGGGTAATACATTAGACCCAGCCTACCTATACTAAAAATTTTTACAAGACTAGCAATAATATAATTTTTTTTTTTTTTGGTAAAAGCAATAATATAAAATTATATCAGATGCTACTTGTCACTAAAATTGAAACAGAAGACTAAAAGACATGTTAGTGAATGACATCAACCAAATTATTTCCCCCTAAACTATCAAGCCACCACTCACCAAGGGTTACTACAGTCAAGGTTAATTTCAACGTCTGAATATACAAAATTCATGCTATAGTTTAGATGTACAGCAAAAAAAGAATATCGTGCATCTTCTTCCAAGCCTAAGGGCGACATTTTTTCTCTCCAACAAAACCACCTTCCCACGAATGTACTTCCACCTGCCAAAGCATCCGTGAAGATGTGCCTGCTGCTTATCCTACTATGCACGTCCTACTCCGCGAGGCATTTTCTTGGAGGACGAGTCTTCAACATCTTTAATCTTGTAATAGTGGGGGGCTATCTCCACCAACCACTCTGGCTTTAATTCCGTAACCTGTCTCATATATTCCTTGGTTGTGAGTACTAGTTCATGGTATACAACCCATCTAGGAAGAACCAGTGCCAGCCCAGAACTAGGATGTATTTGGACAGTCTGTTGAGGTTTAACAGTCCGATACAATCCATTCTTTTGCAGTCGTGCAGAGTGTGGGAAAAATCCAGATGTTATGGATTTCTTGATGGCATCTAAATCATTAGAATTTGAACTTGGCTCAATCTCAACACTCTCCAAAAGACCTGCAAGTTGATCACGGATATCCCTAGCCCGTTTCATACTCCTTACCTGTATAAAATTTTCATAACACCATTGTGTTGAATAATTGGTTTCCTTCCATGAACTGTAGACCTTTAGCAAAGCAATATGATCTCCAACATTTCCAGTGTGAAAATTCATCCTTGCATTGTCTGCATGTACTTGTTTACCCTTTGGACGGTAAAATATTGAGTTGCCAACAGAAAGCATAGCAGCAATAGAAATGATATCATCGGAACAATTATACTTTTTTGAAGCCACTATCATTTTTGACAACATAGGATCAAGTGGGAACTCTGCCATCGATCTACCTACCTTAGTTAACTCACCACGCTTGTTTAATGCACCTAATGCATATAGAAGCTCCAGGGCTTTCAACAAGGCCTCAACAGGTGGAGGATCCATAAAATCAAAGTGAAACAAGTCACGAATACCAAGACTTTTTAAAGTCAAAACTACATTTGCAAGATTAGTCCGCTGTATTTCTGGTACTGTATTCTCATCCAAATCATTGTGAAAACTGTATGCAGTATACAATCGGAAGCACTTTCCAGGACCTGTTCTTCCAGAACGACCAGCTCTCTGCGTTGCTGAAGCTTTTGATATGGGAGTTACTAACAAGGACTCCATTCCTGTTCTTGGATTATAACTTTTCGTCTTACAGAATCCTGGATCAATGACATGATCCCATCAATTGTCAATGATGTTTCTGCAATATTAGTAGCAAGTACAACCTTTCGTGCCCCTTCAGGAGTGGGTTTAAATATATTAGCTTGTAGCTCAGTTGGTAGGTTAGCATATATAGGGCATATTATTAACTCATCAATTTTAGTCCCCAAGCCTCTAGTTCGAAACTTCAAGATTTCTTCAGCCGTTTCAATTTCTTCTTGACCAGTAAGGAATACCAATATATCTCCAGGAGGTTGAGTGACATGGATTTGAAGTGACGTTACAATAGCCGCATCTAAGTAGTCAGCTTCTGGTGCTTTGGTAAAGTTTATTTCAACAGGATACCGTCTACCTGGAATTCTGAATATTGGAGCATAATCAAAGTATTTCCTGAACTTCTCTGCATCAAGTGTAGCACTTGATATCAGCAACTTAAGATCAGGCCGGCCACGGGATATATCCTTTACTAATCCAAACAAAATATCAGTTGAGAGAGTTCTTTCGTGAATCACAACACTATAACTTGCCAGCTTAGGCTCACGAAGGAATTCCCTCAGTAACATTCCATCTGTCATATATTTCAGTATAGTCTTCTTTGATGTGCAGTCCTCAAAACGAATGGAATAACCAACCTCATGTCCTAGTTTAACAGCCATTTCTTGAGAAACTCGAGCAGCAATGCTCATAGCAGCAACACGCCGTGGCTGAGTACATGCAATCATCCCACGTTTTGTGTAGCCAGCTTCATGAAGATATTGGGGAATCTGTGTTGTTTTTCCAGAACCAGTTTCACCCACAATTACAAGTACCTGATGATCATTAACAGCTTGAGGAATTCATCCCGATAAGCGTAAATGGGTAACTTTTTCCTCTCCTCCTGAAGAGCATCTGAAGCTGACTTTGCTATGGACTTTTCAAGTGAATCTTCTATCTTTTCATAATCAAACTTATCTCTGTCCATCACTGATGCCTTGATAAAATCAATCTGTTCCTCAAACACAAACTGATAGTCATCAGATTCTTGTCTTTTATTTTTTGAACCAAACTTCAGCGTTGCCTTTCCAATTTGATGTTCCTCCCGTGTCCCTTGTTCAGCAAATGGATTCATCTTATCCTCAGCGCCTGGATCTCTGTAACGCTGCACAGCCACAGAAAATCGCTTCTCTTGATTAACACCACCTTCCTGATCATAAGCATCTGGCATTCTATACTCATTCACATTGTCAGTCTCCTCTGACGGCTTTGCAAGTTCAAATATCTCTTTCTTGTACCTAAGCTGTGTATATTCTGCTTCTGAAAGCTTCTCACCTCCAAATAGATATTGCTCATCTTCTATATAGTCTCTGAGTTCTTCTAATTTTTTCCGTGTTCCTGCTGCATATCTTTTTTTCCTATGTTGCTCTAATTCCTCCTTCTTCTCTCTTTGATCTTTCAATCTTTCTTCTTCTTCTCCTTCTGACTTAGGGGAAGTTCGTCTTTTAACTTGTCTCTTCCTTTCCTTTCTTGAAATTACCTCATCATCTTGAACTCGTGTTTTCTTCCTGAAACGTTTCTTACGACTGTCTACCTTTCTGGAAGATTTATCTTCACCACCAACATAGTCATCATCAGCCTTCAAAATTGTGTAAGACTTGTGCTTCCTCACCGACATTGCAGCTTCTCTCTCTTGTCTCTGATATTGATTTAAGCCCATTGATTTACGAGGAACTCTCGAATAAATTTCTTCCGCGAATGAATGAATATCTATAGACGAGACCCCATAATCTGAAAGTTTGCCCACCAAATCGGTTGGTGAAGTAGCTTGCTTGGATAGCCCAATCATGCAATCTACAACTGTGGGATGAGAATATCCCAGCAGTGACATCAATTTATCCGATACCCATGTCTTTAGATTGTCATCACTCCCCATTGTCAATAGCGTTGAACGGAATGGAATGGAAGAGGTCTAGGGCAAAAACAAGTCCACGGCGAAAGCTAAGCCTTTTTAGGGTTTGTAGCGAGGAAGGGGAATGGGGGAGCGTGTTCGGATGAGTGCTTCAGATCGGAGGCAAAAAGGAAAAGGTGAGAAAACGAGAGAGGAGAGATGGAAAGTAGAAGAAAACCCTTCTCTCGGTGTGTGTATGTGTACGTGTATGTATGTGAGGAATGTCAGAGAATTTTGGACGCGTTTGGTTAGACGGAATTAGGGTGAATCCGTGTTCGATGAAGGAGATTTGATTTGGGTTTCAGCGCGAAGAATTGGGTACGTGCATTATCCACCGTCAATAGCCTCTTATATAGCGTGTCAGCGAATTACGAAATCATTAATGCAATCCTACTGCTTAAAATTCTTAGGTTAATTAACTTTTTACAACTAGCGATGGGCTGGATTAGGTTAGGTTAAATATTTTAGATTTATCTTGATCTAATAATTTTGTGTAGATCAAAATTATAAGTCTGATTTGATCTATATTTAAAAAATGAAAGTTGTTATCAAAAAAAAAAAAAAATGAAAGTCTTGACCTAAGTCTGTTTAAGTCTTGTTATGGAATATATCCATATCCTAACTATTTATCCAAGAATCTCTCAAAGGATAATGACCCAATTAGTCTAATAGCTTAAAACAATAAAGATAATGAGGATAGAATTTTTATCCTTACAGAAAAGGAGTTGAATCCTACTTCAACTGGGATATTTATAAAGCTAACCCTTATAAATACAAGGCTTAAGACCCCCTATACACACTTTCTAACCTATTTACTATTGCTGTCAATACTGTAGACACACTCACGTATTGGCTATAAGCCTATTGTTTGTGCATAGTGATTGGCTTATTGGCTATAAGCTAATATAGATACCTATCTCTAAGATATCTGAGCACATATCATTCAATATAAGCTTATTGGCTTATTGGCTATAGACTTGTTCTTCGGGACCGAACAAGTCTATTAGGCATTCAATAGTTTAAAAAATAATTAAAATAATAATTATATATATATATATATATATATATTATTTAAAATAAAAAACATTATATAAGATAGCATTTAGACTAATAGATGAGACATGTAAAATAAAATAAAATAAATATTATGATATGCTTTTTAAATAGATTTTTTTAAAAGTCTTTGCATATTCTATTTGATTATATATAATAAGTTAAATCTGACCTAATGTAAACTGGATTATGCCCCTTGTTGACTCATGAAAACCCATTTACATCCGTGTAAGTACAATTCTATGCCAGGAATGTCAAATCCCATGAAATGAAATAAGGTTTGTAAATATTTCATAAGTATAGCTGTTTGTGGAAGACTACTGCAATTACCTGATTGGAAAATTGAAATCACCTGAAACGTCATTGGCCAAAAGGTTATTTTGTATGTATGATTTATCATTGTTTCTTCCCTCTGAAGCTACGCCAACATGTTGCTGATTAGACACATTAGCTAGTTCAGTGGACATCCTGCAGTTACAAGTTACAACTGAGTCTCAATATCAAAACAGGACATGAATCAGGACATGTGCATCAGTAATTATGTGAAGTGCTCCCAAGAAAACTTAATAATTCATGGCATAAATATATAAAGAAAAGTTAAATGACAGGTATTAAACTATTCAACTCGAGGTTCTAGTTGCTCTATGCTTGTATTATTATTATTGAAACGATTATCCACTAAGCACTTGCACAGGGTAAAGGATCAAAAGGAAAGCCTTAATTATTTGCAACTGAAATCTTGATTAACACTATCATGATGGAAATAACCAGAGTACTCTTGAAATTCACCAATTAATAGTTTTGCAAAATGTGCATCTTTCACTAACATACTCACCTCTTTGATAATCGACTGTTAAGTCCTATGCTTGGTGAATTGTATCCCTGATTTAGAAAAAAAAGATACATCAATTGAAAGGAACTATAATCAGAAATGTAGCAAAGGAAAACATAAGGTTAGCAATACAAGTTCCATAGTCAGATGAATGCCTATATAGCATTAATGCCATCATCAAGAAAACTGAAGGCATGCAATATAATATTGTCTATTTGCAGATATTACTGCAGTACTTAAAATTGAAATCAGATCAACTAAATATCAGAGTAAAATAATTCCACTCTTAAGATGAATAAAACTTTGTTATTTAATTGTTGCTTCCTGGTAATCCAACCTTATAAATACTCTTTAGATAAAACCAAATTGACTTTGTTTTATCATGGTTGAAGTGTTTGACATGTTATAAGGATAATATATGTTCATGATTTGTGTAAAGAACCAATTCAACCCAAGAGCTTAAGCTGGTGGGTGAGGCCGTGAGGGTCTCTTTAATGATTTATACTATTCTCTAACACGCCTCCTCACAAGAGAGCCTATTGAGCTTGAAAGCTGGATGATGCATCTAGTTAAGCCTACCTGTGCTAAGAAATTTCATAAAGAAAATTAGGGACAGCGAGGATCGAACTAGGGACACGAGGCTTTGATACCATGTAAAAAACCAATTCAACCCCAAAGTTTAAGCTGGTGGGTGAGGGCTTTTTAATGGTTTATACTATTTCCTAACACGTCCTTTCACACGATAGTCTATTGGGCTTGAAGAGTAGATGATGTATCAGACTCAGCCTACCTATGGTAAGAAATTCCACAAGAGAAAGTGAACGGTGGCGAGGATTGAACACGTGACACCGAGGCTCTGATACCATGTAAAGAACCAATTCAACCCAAAAGCTTATGCTGTTCGGTGAGGGCCTCTTTAATGGTTTATATTATACTGTAACAATTTGTTTTTCTTTGCTTTATTGGTTTATGTTCAACCAGTGATCCTTTAAATTCCGCAAAGGAAAGAGAGAAACCAGTGGACCTTGATATTTCAAGTTTCAATTAGGAATTTTCCAGCACTGTTAGAAGTGGAAAATAAAGCCTCATTATGGTACTGGAATGTGTTTCTATCTTAGTCTTACAAAGCAAGAAGTAGAAGTCTACCTCTTTACCTTCTTCACGACCATTTGACATGTGATATTATCCATATCTACAGCTTGTGTATTATAATTTAAGAAGACAAGGCCAACTAAGGACAGATTTTTGTCAGAAGTACTTTCATCGCTATATGATGAGAATAACCTTCATTTCACAGCAAAAAAATCTTACCGCAATGAAATAAAGTATTAAGAGCAGAAGAAGAGAATCAGCAATGAATAAAAGTTTATTTTCTCACCTACCATGGCTTATATCTAAACAATAAGCAATAAGTAATTAATAAATCAGCGAGGCTCGTGAAAGGCAGTATTCATTCTGAGGGCTACAATTTGAACAAAGTATATGCAAACACACTCGATTTGTACAGATTAGGCATTCATGTAATCAATTCAAAAACCAGTAACACTAGGTTGCATTTAATTATAGAGGGTGTTTCACATATTTGTTTGGTAGAGAAGGAGAGGGACTCATTGGAGGTAGAGATTTCAAGGAAATCTGAGCTACACCCGAAAAATATAAAATCATCTCACAAATTCTTGGATCATATCATGAGTGAAATCTGGAAAAGTGGGACTGAGGTTACTAGTTGACTTTCTATGCTTCTGATTATAGTCAACTAGTGTATGTGCTCAAATATATACAAGTCAGATATATAAAGTTCAGGAATTCTTTCATAAACTTCAAAAGAAAAGATATGTGTCAAGCAAACTGGCATCAAGGAAATTTTCTACTTTGATCTTATATTTGAAACAAGCCAGAACAGAAACAAGAAGGAACAAAGTAACATGATCATATTCACATGTCATATAGAAGCTTGCCTCTCCATTTGTTAGCCAGCGTTTGAAGAGCTCCTCACTGTCTGCACGAAAGCTCTGAGAAACGCCCTTGAAACTCAACATCTCCACCGTAGGTACTGGCACACCAATAGGGCTCTCCATCACAGTCTTCAGGAACAACTCCTCACTTGAATTCTTGTATAAGCCAGAAAATCCTCTTCCTTCCATTTGCATGTGGCTTCCCCAAGCCCTACCCTTCTTTGATCAATCACTTAGATTCAGTTTTCAACTCAAGTTTGGCTGAGGACTTAGATTCAGAAAAGAATACCCTGCTCTAAAACCAAGGAAATCAATAGTTTATTTCAAACCTATAAAAAAATTCAACCGCACAACCAAATTATTTGAACTCTGTCTACCTAGCTATTATTCCTTCAAAAAAAGGAAAGGAAAAAAGACTTGATCATTATCATTTCACAAACTGTTTTATCCTTAAAGCATAGCAACTAACATGCAATAAAGGAACAGTTCCCTGCAACAATTTTACACGAGAAACTTCAAAGAAATCTTGCATAGAACAGTAAACTCTATGTTAAAACTTAGCATTTACTTTGTTTAATGAGCAAACTTACTAGTAAATAGTTTATCATTAAAATAAAATAAATATCAAAGCAGTGGCATCTAGGAGTGAAAAAAAATACTCCAAAGATTCTGCGTACCATTCATTTGTCTCTTATTTACAACCAAAGCGCAAATCTTGCGGCAGTAAATATACTCTTCAACTGTTGGATTGGAAACCGCGTGGAAAATTTAATGGGCAGGTTTAAAACCGAGAAAAGTTTGTAGCTTTTGAATCAAGCAAAGGGAATCATTATATTAATTTAATGACAATTTGGTCATGTTAAGTACTAAACAAATGCCGCAGGTGATGCAATTGGGTGATGGCACTGTGACAGGGACGTTAAGTAATATTCATTGGTTGTTTTTGGATTTAAAATAGGAAGCTGTTCACATGGCGCTTTCATGGTTGGCTAAGCACTGCATCAACGTTCGTTCAGCTCACGTCCTTGAATTTAATGTCTTTAAATTTATAGAAACATTAATTTAATTTTTTAAACAATTTAACGATTTTAGACGAGGTGTAATCCACACACCATTTTTTTTTTTAAGAAAAAAAAGGACTATGAAATTAATTAATTACAATGACAAAATTGATAGGACCAAAAATCATATAAAAAATTGAACATTGCTAATAAATATCCTTTTTCTTTGGTGAGTGACCAACTCTGGAATTTGTAGCTCTTCCCCTTGGTCATGATAGACATACGATAAAAAAAATTGTGCGTAATTCTCCACATGATGTTATATTGGACAACTTAAAAGATAGCTAGCCAAAATAGTAATAATTTTTTCTTTTATAAGTAAATATTAATAATTCAAATGTACAACATTCACCCATTTATCCTGATTTGTATAATATATAAAATAGAATGATCCGTTTACAATTTTTTTTAAAAATTTTTACAAATTACATCATATACTCCCAGGAGTACATAATGGAACCTAGTGTACTTCCAGGAGTACATAATGTAGTTTGTAAACAAAAAGTTTGTAAATATAACTCTTCCCATAAATAAGATGTGTTTTTTTTTTTTTACTTTCTCCACCGATTCGATTAACTAACTAATTTGATCGAGCCGATTAAGATCAATGGTTAAACTTGAACAATTTCGTCTCAGGTGATCCACATGTTTGATAGTTGTTGTTTTTCTTTTTTCTTTTCTAGACTACTTATTAAGCTGAAACAACCACGTGCTAATTGATCTACAAATGATAGTGATTTCACTATAAGAGAAAGTTCTAATGATCTCGATGAAAATAAAAAATACAAGCATTTGTGGATAGAATGAGAAAATTGTTATGGATTAAATTATAAGAAATTGTTTCAATCCAAAATGAATATTTGTGTGAACTTTTATCTTTTCTAAATCATGGGTTATGTTGGAACAACCCCTTGGTGTGGTCTTTTTTTTTCTAATGTTTCTTTTTCCCCTCAATTCCCCTAAATCGAGAATTGGAGGGAAAGAAAATAAGGAATGATCATAGATCTAAGATTAACAATGCAGAACAATGATGTACGAAGGAATACAATGAATATGAATATTTAAGATCATGCCTTCACCAAGTGAATTTGTAACATAGTAAGTACAAGATGTGAAAAGAATCCTCTCAATCATTGAATTGTGGTTATAAATATTTCCATACCCAATTTTCCACAGTATAAAATAGGAGTGCATATAACGCAGTAACAAACAAATATGAACATACAACTGAAAGATTATTATATAATACAGCGATACATCAATTATGGAAACATATTAAAACAAATAATTATATCACCCGCAGCCTGGCTACTTGCAACCCCATTTTTGGTTACTTAATTCATTAGAACAGGAAGAACATGACATGGTTAAGCACTCACCTATTCATGCAACTCATGCAAGCAAAATAATTGATATACTAGAGGCACCCTTCATAGCAATCTCAATAAGTCTCTAAATAAATATTAACCACGCAGATATTTGAACTTTGAACATAAGAAAATATCACGTGTCTTCACTTGTTTGTTATTGTATGTTTGTATATTGAGACAAGATTTAAGCTTCTGGTTTCTTGATAAAATTAGAGCTATAATGAACGTCCTTGTATGTCACAACCGTTATGGTAATGTGCGTATTTAACTATTGAAGCAGGGAGAGAAGAGAAGGAAACTTAAAATAGAGAATATATTACCTATCATGCAGGCATAACTAGTGAAACGAAATAGACAGACCTTGATTGATATTATATTACTGTGAACTTTTAATATCAGAGTCAAACTATGAACCGGCATAATGAGAGGGAGTATTTGGTTGATTCGGCAATGGTTACCCAATTTTTTTAGCAAAAAAGAGAAGGGTGCTCTTTTTGAAGATGTGATAGGCACTGAGAGTTGAGACTTGAGACTCATGATTAATTATTTAAGTAATCACTAATTACAGGCTCAACTCTAGATTAGTCGGCACGGCAGCATTTTGTTTGATTGGTGACCAAAGGTTGACATATAGAACAGTGTCTATCACTATTGACAATTTTTTATTTTATTTCTATATTATAATAACTTATTTTTAATAGGGTACTTATACGAAAAAAGTTTTAACTTTGTGCCTATCTATACAAATGCTTTTAACTCGCTTCTTATGTTATTATTATAAAATCATTCATTGGAGTTATAACATATTAAGTATAGGAATCAAATTAAAAGAAATGTCACATATAAACCAAAAATGTTATTTTTTTTAGTCTCACAGTAATTCTATGTCACTCTTATAGTATTATAACAACTACGGATAACTGGGACAAAATTGAACTTTTATAAGTTCATTACTTACCCCTTTCATTCAACAGCAGTAACCGTTTTCAAGTCAACAGGCAGAAGCAATTTGAATTTTGCAAATTTTGCTCTGTAGCAACAGTATCTATTCATAGGCCGGACTCATTTTTTATTTTTATTTTTGTGGCTTTCTGATTCAAATTTAGAGTTATCCAAACTTTTTATTGACAATGGACAGAGTACCCCATAACAAATATGTACCCCAAATTGCATGACAGTTTAAGTTTGGATTTATGCAACAAGACTTTGCCAAATGCAACAAAAGTTTAGTCGGACTTAGCTGATCTCACATTTTTACTCACTACAAACCTCCTGAAAATATGTATTTGTATATGACCGGATACATTGCACAATTTTTATTTTATTTTATAGGTAACAGGATCAAGAGTATGCTACAAGCAATAACTTATTATGATACTTGCAAATAATTTATCAATAAAGGACCCCACCAACAATATTTAAATCCAAGATGTTGAGTCAAAATTGTTCGATTTAGTTAGTTACACCAACCCATTTTGGCTAGTGATGGAGACTTTTTTGGGTCTCACACTATGGGGGTATATATAATGCATGGCCATTTTGTGCAAAGTACCAATGCTGGAGGGACTTTAGGCATTGGGAGGAGATCGTAATAGACATCTTTCTTATCTTATCTTTCCTCACTAACATAAATTAGGAGGTAAAGAACTGGCTCACCATTGAAACATTCCAACAAGAAGAAAAATCGAATAGTAAAACATAATGAAGAAACCATCAATATAACCAACAAATTTCCCATAACTGGATTACAATTCTTAATTCACACATACAAAAAACAATCCTACATCTTTCAGAGTTTGTTACAGCATCATCCGGCTTTACCCAAAATGTTGTATAGTGCTAACACCATAAGGGAATCTCAAAACAGTTAAGAGGATGTAACATTATCAACAATTTAAAGCTAGTATATCTCATCATCAGGGATATCTGGGTTTAGGAATTTCTTAGGGTCTTTACTCATTTCTTCATAGTTTAGAGTTGCTTTCACCCTTTCTGGTACTGGCTCAAGAGGGATGATGCTATCTCTATCTATTACACCATCAATAATTCCATATTCAACAGCTTCAATTGGAGACATGTATCTATCCCTATCAATATCTTTCTGGACTTGTTCAAATGAGCGACCAGTGAAGCCTGATATGATTCTTGTGATATTATTCTTGTTGTGCATAACTTCTTTAGCCTGAATTTCTACGTCTATAGCTTGTCCACTAGCACCTCCAAGAGGTTGATGAATCATAATTCGTGTATTGGGCATAGCAAAGCGCTTGCCTTTGGTGCCACCACCAAGGATCACGGAAGCAGTTGATGCTGCAATTCCGAGTGCAACTGTGGAAACATCAGCCCTCACAAGCTGTACGGCATCATAGATAGCCATTGTAGCACTAAATAAATAATAACATCCAAAATAAATCAGCTGCCAAAAAGGATGCAAGGCATCAAACAGAACAAAAGATTGCAATGAAAAACACACAATACAGAAAAGTTAACTAATCAATAACAGTTTGCATATACACCTAGGGCACTCCTTTGAAGCAATCATAAGATAAGAGCGATGCAGAAGCTAAGACAACCACTTTATCCCATAAAAGATGCCAACGCAAGTCGCTGTTCTTGAAAATTCTAGCATTCCTTTCCAACTATTATAGACACCAAATAAATAATAGCAAAAATAGTACACATCAAAGGGCCTTGCCCAAATTATTTTCAACAAAGAATCTAAGTCTCTATGTCCTAAAATCTCCTAAACTGAAGTATGTGAGAGATCAGTGATTTCTTGAAGAGGACAGGACATCTTCAGATTTGGGGAATAGAGGACTTGAATAATTTTACAAATAATTTGGATATGTCAGCAGGCATGATGTTCACATACTACTGGGGCTAATTTCATTACAAAATAAACAGGATAAAGCAAGGTGGTATGATGCTAATGAATGTACCACCAGAGGAGGGAAAAGTTACACCTTTCATTCAAACTACAAAATAATGTGAAAAAGGGTAAAAAATGAAGGGTATATCCGGTTTTTTCCATGAGATTAAATGTGACTAGTTAACAATTTGAAGCCCCTAATGCACACCAATTATAGAAATCACAAAGTAGAAAATTTAGATAAATGAATATAATGCAAATGAAACAAACATTACAAAAATGAAGGCAAAGCATCAACCAATCACTCAGGTGCACGGATTGCATACTGATACCCTTTAGTATATAATATTTAAGATAAATATAGAATCTTAATTTGTCGATTGATGACCAAACTTATAGTTGAAACCTGATCAATTGTCTACACACCCCAAAATTTCTCTCATTCTCCATATGGAATAGAATTCTTTGCAAAGAGTACCTCAAGGCTCAAATCCCACAATGTCAGATCCCTATAAAATTCAAGTGATTTTACTTTTTTTTACTGGTTTTCCTCAATTGGTTTAATCCAATTTCAGGTCTATTTTTAAACCACAAAATTGTTCAACACTCAACAGCTTTAAAATTTTGCAAACCACATCAAACCAAAGGACCTATTAAATTAACCAAACCAGCCCATTGATTATCATATTAGTTTGTTTGTTCATCTCAAAGCTATAATCAATGTGGTGTGTATCCAATTTTTAATTCCCGTACATAACCTGCACTGTGCTCATTAGTTGCATAAATCATTGAAACAATAACTACCAGTGTTAATAAAATTTTCCCATCACAAGACTTTATGTTAAAACCCAAGAAGCATAATGCCATTTGAAATTATTGAAACCAAGTGATTCTGAGCTTCATGAAAAGGTATAATTCTTAATTCAAAATCATCAAAAACTTAGAACTCAGCTTATCCAGACAATGGTGACTAAATGGATTGAAACTAATGAAAGGTTGCAAAATATTTTAGGCAAGTTATTGTTAAGAAGCATAGAAACAGCACTGGTCATGACAACAACATAGGCATCCAGTAACATTAGCAAAATCTAAAATACTAGCCACTAGGAGTCAAGGACACAACAGAACATAGACAATTAGAGAAATGTATGTCTGTGTGTGTGTTTATGAAAGCTGATCTTACGGGAGAAATGAAAAGAATGAATCCAGAATACTAGATTTGTACGAATGGTGAAGATTAAAATATTGTCAATAAACGTTTTAAATTGGTCATGTGTTAAGACTTAATGTTTTTAATCTCGATTTGTACAAATCTAACAATGAAGATTCACTACTCTCATTTCTCACATAAGATTGGCTTTCTCAATACTCACTAGAATCACTCCATATGTGTGAGTACCAAAAAAACAAGAGGCATATAAAAATATACCTTAAATAAGCCTGGTAAGACTTAAACCATGTTTAGATTGTATTGTATCTAACAATTGTAAAACAAATACATCATTCTTTGTTCCTACAAGTATTGCATAGGTTTGCATTCAAGCGCCATGAGTGTCAAGTGCCTGATACATGTCAAATAGAAACATGGCTCTTTCTTTAAGCATACATGCTATAAAGGTGCAAATGCATGGCTGGCTAAGGTTTGGTAATATATTAAACATAAATGGATTTGTACTTATATTGGTTTGGCTGTCAGTGAAAAAATTAAGATGAAAACATTGACAAAAAATTACAGAAATGACAAAATGAGAAAACTAAATGCATTTGTTATATCTTTTCCTACTTCAATTCTACTTTTACAGAACATTTAGATGAACTTGAATTTGCCAAACATGATTTAGGTATATTTCCAACCAGAAACACAAACACTGAGGCATTCAGCACCTTCAAGTATATAACAGAAATCATCAATTGTTTATGGCAGAGGAAAAAAATAAAGAGAAAATAGACCCACTCTCTTATACCTTAAGTCAATATGCTGCTTATAAAATTCAAAAGGAAAAACTGACAACGAAGCAATATACTTCAGCAGAAAAGACTCTGCACTGCCCCAGTAAAATTAAAAGGAAAAATATCATTAACAGTTGAAGACCATTGAATTGTCTGGCAGGAAAGCAAAAAGATTTTCATCTTTGACACTCCAGTGAAAGGTTGACATATACCAAACTATTATATCAGAATCCATAAGAAACATACATAAAGATCATCCCAAATTAGACATAGAACTCTTGCTTGTTCAAACAAAAATCATTGAAGAGCCTTTTGACGTTTTATGTCACTTCATTCAGAGCTCCAAGTAGTATTCTCACCAATTATGTATGTTGGTTAGCCCCATGTAAATCACTAGAAACTGATATTAAACATCAAAATAACTTAAACCAAGGAAATTTTAAACCACCCAAGAGATTTCACATCTATCCTTCTTGTATTCTTATTTCCCTGATAATTTCAATAACAAGAATGTAAAAAAAGCTATCAAGCTCCTTGTCTTCTATTTCTTTCCCCACCCTTTATTCTTCTCAACCCAATCCACTTCATCAGATACAATTGCCACCAATCTCATTAACCCCTGCCCCATTCTCAGGCATTTATGGGAAACCAAAAGGAACATAAGCAATGCAACAAAACATCCATCCTTCTAGCATTCTTATTTTACAGATAAGTTTAATAACAATAATGTAAAAAAGCTATGAAGTTCCCTTTTTTTTCCTCCTTATTTACCTACCCATTAATCTTCTTATCCCAGTCTACTCTATCAGATACATTTGCCACCACCATTCTCATAAACCCTTGCCCCATTCTCAGGCTTTTGTGGGCAACCAAAAGGAACCCTAACACAAGCAATGCAACAAAAATCTCATCTTACCTGAGAGAACCACCAGGGGAATTGATGAAGAGCCTGATATCTTTAGTGGGATCCTGAGCATCCAAGAGCAGCAACTGGCTCATAATAGCATCAGCCACAAAATCATCGATGCTGCTCCCCAAGAACACGATCCTCTCCCTCAACAACAGCCCCATGGCATCGGTTTCAGCCCCTCTCATGGCGGTGGCAGGCGTCTGAGGCGAAGAAAGCTTAAAAGTGATACTGGGTTTTCCAAGTTCGGACCCAAAGTTTGAATTTTTGGAGGGTTTTGGTGAGGTGGAGAGGACACACCTTACTGGGGTTATGCAAGATTTGAAACATGGTGAGGGAATATAGGTTTTGGGGTTGAATGAGGAAATGGGTGTCTTTGAAAAAAGGGTGCGAATGCACGAACGAGATGGAAGCGAAGTTGAAGGGTAAGAAGCAGAGATTGAGAGCAAATCCATGGCGGTTTTGTGAGTGAGACTGAGAGGAGAGATTCTTGGACAGTGCTGCGCAGCTTGCAGTAGCAAAACCCCTCTTGATTTATTAGAGATTATTCAATATTTTAAAGATAATTTTTATTTGATTTTTATTTTTATTTTTATTTTTTACTGATAGGGTACCATCAACCATTTAGTGGCTTTTTCATTAACCATAGTATTTTTTTTATTTTATTTTTCCAAGATGAAAAAATTCCCCCCTTGTGTTAGCATCAGTATTCGAGAAGTAATTAGGGAGCATGTCTCTTTGCATATAAAATGCATGTTTAGATTAGTTTATTTTAAGAATAATCGCTTTGTTTTCACAATAGGGGGACTTAAAGAAATAATTATTTAGTAAGTAAAAAGTTTAGATTTTAAAAACCTTTGAGCGATGAGTGAGAGAGAGAAAGGTGATCATGGGAAGAATCCTGGCAAATCAAGTGAAGAACTTGACATTCTTCAAAGAAGTAATAAGAGGAATAAAGGTGAGGGAGATCAGTTTTCAAATGATGTATCTATGATACCTAGACATGAAGGTTGGATGGAAGATGAGAATGGCCAACGTTCAACCTGGAGGGAAATTCTGATGCGTCATAATGGAGAAGATGATGAATGGGAAGGAGAGGCGTCTGCCGAGGAAGACTTAGATGGGGAGGAACCTGCTGAGGAAGAGGATGTCAACCATGGAGGAATTAAGATGTGGGAGGAAGATGATGGGCGTACTTATTTTAGTTGCACCAAAAGAGCAAGGAAGAGAATGAGGAAACCTTGGGAGAAAGCTCTGATTGTTAAACTCCTTGGGAAGAAAATTGGGGTGGAGTTTATGAAGAAAAAAATAAATGTCTTATGGGCTAGAAAAGGCAAAATCAATGTCACTGATATTGGTAATGACTTTTTCGTAGTCCAGTTTAGTGAGAAGGATGATCTCAATTTTGCGTTGAACGGTGGTCCATGGATTGTTTTGGGTCATTATTTATCGTTGAGGAAGTGGGAACCAACTTTCAGACCTAATAGTGCTGGAATTGCTAAGATTGCTGCTTGGATTCGTCTACCGGATATTCCCATTGAATTCTATGATGAAGCTTTTTTAGAAGGATTGGAAACTGGTTAGGCAAGATGATCAAGGTAGACAGCAATACAAATGCTCATGTAAGAGGACGGTTTGCAAGAATATGTGTGGAACTGGACCTATCTCAGCCATTAAAGGGTGATTATGTGCTGGAAGGATTTACCAAACAAATTGAGTATGAAGGATTAGGGCTCATTTGTTTTGGTTGTGGGAAATATGGACATAGCACCGAGAATTGTTCAGCTGCTCCAAAGCAACGCAGTTCATCCGATATTCATAATGACGATCAAATTCATCAAGAGGAACCTGGCAACTCAGAATTCCATCGAAGTAAAGGATTGGGACCTTGGATGGTTGTTAATCGTCAACGCAGGAGCCGGCAACCTCCTCAGACGGCCGGTGCAGTCCAGCCAGGCGCTGGTTCAAAAAAGTTACAAAGGAATAATGATAAGGGAGTTATGACCAGCGATAATCATGGAGATAATCATGGTGATAAGAGAGTTATGACCAGCGATAATCATGGTAATCATGGTAATAAGGGAGTTATGACCAGCGGTAATCATGGTAATAAGGGAGTTATGACCAGCGATAATCATGGAGATAATCATGGTGATAAGGAGGAAATTACGCAATCACGGTTTGCAATCTTAACAGCTGGACCTATTAATGAGGAGGATCATAATCAAATAATTAATTCTGTTACTCCTCATATGGGGGGCCCTCAGTTTGAAATTCCTCAGAAAATATGGACTAAATCCAAAAAGTCCAAAGATACCCCTAGGACTAAATCAACGGTTCCTACTATGCATGCGGCTCATTCTTCAAGCACGGGTAAGAGGTGTCCAGTCCAGAGTGAAAATCGTGAAGATCATACTCCCATTCCACCATCTCCATCAATTGCTACTCCCATGGCGGTTAGTCCTATGCAAGCAAATCAACATGATCAGGAAAATGGGATGAAAGCAGATAGCACTTTGAACCAGAATCAAGAGCAGTTATATGACACATTTCATAAAACTGGTCCTGATATATCAGTTGACAACAGCAGCGACATCCAAAATCCTGAAACCTCAACCATCTCTACGTGCATGGAGGTGGACAGAGTTCACCAGGAAGATATTTCAAGAATGAAGGATGCAAGAACCTTGGAGTCTTGCGTTCAACATAGTTTTTAATGAACTTATTCTTCTGGAACTGTAGGGGAGCAGTGAAACCCCAGTTTCAAAATTCGCTTTTTCTGTTTACTAGGAAATATAAGCCTAGTATTGTAGTGATTCTAGAACCTCGGTGTAGTGGTCAAAAAGCTTCTGACATTATCCGAAAATCTGGGTTTAAGCATGCTTTTGTTCAAGAGGCAGAAGGTTACTCAGGGGGTATTTGGATCCTCTGGAATGATGAGACTGGTCTCGTTGAAATTATTAATCACACAAAACAGTTTGTTCATTTTAAAGTTCAGAATTTTCATGTTCCTTCCTTTTCTTGCACGGCAGTTTATGCGAGTCCTAGGGAAGAAAATAGAAAGGAGCTATGGGATGATCTGCTAAACATTAGTCTCCATTGTAATGGGCCGTGGTTGGTGGCTGGGGATTTTAATGAAATAGCAAATCGGGATGAGAAGAAAGGTGGCTGTAGAGTTAACTTAAACAGATGTTCCAATTTTGCAAATGTTCTTCATAATTGCAAGCTGCTGGATCTTGGAGGATCAGGTCCTTGGTTTACATGGAAGGGTCCGAAGTTTCTTCATCTTGATCGTGTTTTTAAGAGGCTGGACCGAGCCTGTGCTAATGCAAGTTGGAAGACTACCTTTACTGATGCTGGCGTTAAGGTACTTCCACGGATTTATTCTGATCATAGTCCCATTTTGGTCTACTTGTCTAACTTGGACACAGGTTGGAAAAATCGTCCCTTTCGCTTTGAGATTGCTTGGATGGAGCATTATAACTTTACTCAGTTTCTGGCTAGGAGCTGGAATGTTGTGAAAGACACTAGAACGAATCTGCATGATCTGACTCCAAATTTAAAAAGATGGAACAAGATAGTCTTTGGCAACATTTTCAATATGAAGATTAACCTATTGCATAGTATTGCAGAAATTCAGAATCATGTTGATTATCATACCAACTTATCTCTCCAATCTAGAGAAAAGGAGGTTAGGAAGGACCTTGATGCGGTTCTCATACAAGAAGAGATCTTATGGTTTCAAAAAGCCAGGGTGAATCAAAAGCTCCAGGGGAAGATGGTTTTCCAGCTGCCTTTTTTCATAAGAATTGGAGTCTTATTAAGACTAATGTTATTAAGGATGTTAACATGATGTTTCAGAATCCCAATCTGATTCACCTTGTGAACTCGACTCTTCTGGTCCTCATTCCAAAAGTAAAGAGACCTGAAAGTGCTAAGCAGCTCAGACCAATCTCTTTGTGCAATGTCATTTATAAAATCCTCAGTAAAATTCTGGTTAACAGAATGAAGCCCCTAATGGAAGAGATGGTGTCTCCCTTCCAAGCTAGTTTTGTTCCTAAACGACATATCCAGGACAACATCATCATCACCCAAGAGCTGATCCATTCAATGCGTAGAATGAGAGGAAGAAAGTGTTTCATGGCAATTAAAATCGACTTGGAAAAGGCTTATGATATGTTAAATTGGGAGTTTGTTCGTAAAATTTTGGATGAAATTCAAATCCCACACTGGTTCACAAATATTATCATGAATTGTATCAACTCTGATAAGGTCTCAGTGCTTTGGAATGGAGCCATTGCAGGTGACTTCCTTCCTTCAAGAGGAGTTCGTCAGGGTGATCCTTTATCTCCCTACATTTTTGTTCTAGCCATGGAAAAATTGTCTCATCTCATTCAAGATGCGGTTGACAATAAGAGATGGAAGCCAATCTCCGTGGGATCAAAAGGTCCTAAGATAGCCCATCTGATGTTTGCTGATGATTTGATGTTGTTTGCAGAAGCTTCTCTAGATCAAATCAAAGTTATAGTGGATTGCTTGGAGACTTTTAGTTCAATGTCTGGCCTAAAGGTTAGTATTCCGAAATCTAGTATTTTTTTCTCGAAAAATACAGATGCTCACATTGCAGATGATATCACAAATGTGTGTGGCTTCAAGCAAACTCACAATATAGGGAGATATCTTGGGTCCATGTTGAAACATGGTCGAGTAACCAAAGACCATTATGCTGATGTTGTTGCAAGAATTAGGCACAATCTTTGCCGGTCGATTCACTTCCAACTCCGTTATTTCAGCAACTCCTATATTTCAAATGCAACACAGTCTGCTTCCTGTAGCCATTTGTGATGAAATAGAGAAGTTGCAGCGTGCCTTTATTTGGGGTTATAAAAATGGTCAAAAGAGAACTCATCTGGTTGCATGGGATAATATTTGCAAGCCTAAGAGCATGGGTGGCTTAGGGGTGATAACCTTCGTGTCCAAAATATGGCTTTCTTTCACAAGCCTGCATGGACGATACTTACTTCGCCCGATTCGTTGTGGGTTCGAGTTGTAACAAGTAAATATAAGAGAGGTTTGGATCTTCGGAGGGAAGTAAATCATAAAGCATATGACTCATACTTCTGGAAAAATCTGTGTAGTGTTTGGCCATCTTTTCTTCAAGCAATGCAATGGGAGATTGGAGACGGTAATGATGCATTATTTTGGACAGACAATTGGTTGGGTTTAACTGAGTGTCTTGCCTCTCTGGCTACTCGTACTCCAACTGGTTTGGAG